>NC_023174.2:2433165-2737311 GCF_000231095.2 Oryza brachyantha
AATAGCGAATATGATTTGAGATCTACAAATTTGGGGAGTACAAATGAGCTCTCAATTTTTTTTAAAAAAAAAGTACTACATCCGTTACATCCGTCCCAAAATAAGATCATTTTTCAGTTTTTAAATACAATGTTTTAACTCTTCGTCTTATTTAAAATTTTCTTTTGTGATTAATATTTTTATTGTTACTATATGATAAAATATGAATATTGCTTTACATGTGACTAATTTTTATTATTTTTAGTAAATTTTTCAAATAAGACGGATGATCAAATACTCCACACAAAACTCATAAATCTTTTTTTAGACGGAGTAGTATATATAAGGATGACAAGCTCATTCATGTTTCATTTTTTTTCTCTACTGTCCTTTTCTTCTTTTGGCTACCTCGATTGCACGATGTGTGTGTGTCAAGCTCAGTGTAGGAGGCTATTCAGCGGGGATGATAACAGTACAGAATTTTTTTTTACCGGAATGGTACGGATATTTCTTACCGTACCGATATTGATATTTTCTTTAGAACTCGTTCATTTTTTATTTCCCTAATTTCTTTTAGCATCATACTAAAGTTTCTACTAAATAGTTAAATTCGTAAATATGAAAAAAAAATCTCAACTGTAAGAGACCATTTCTGTAAAATTAATATAAGAATGATAATATCTAACTGTTTTTATTCCTATTTAATACCAATGGAACCATATTGTTTGTCCTCAAGAGTTTTTTCTTAGCATTTAGACCTAAAGTCTGGTAATAAAGAAGGAATTGTGGTTTGTATCATCATTTTATTGCCAATGTTTAATTTTGGGTCATCCGTTATGTTATTTATTTGACTAGGTAATTATTCATGTTTAACATCTCATCTGGTGAAGATGTGCTCTGTTTATGGGTGGGGAGTTCTCCGGTGTGTCAAAGTAGATGTGTTCAAGGTTTTTGATGTGCTAAAGAAGTGGTTTAGGGTTTATTTTTTTAGGGTTATTTTCATAGTGTAAAAAGACAAACATACCTATTCCCAAAGTGAAAAGATTGAAAAAATGGTGGTTTCAAAGTGAAATTTTGGCAAAAAAAAATGTCAAACTGCAATATATTCTTTTAAGACTAAGCAGGTCTCATTGCTAGGCTAAACATTTTTTTTGTTGACTAGGATTAAAAAATAATAAGTCTCACTGTCTAAAATATCAACGGTGAATGGTCACGCCTAATAATGGCCTAGTTTCGTCCTCGAGATTATGTGCAAGAGTCGCCAGTACGCGATGGTGTGTTTTATTTTTTTTCCAAGTCATGGCCTCTTAAGGTTGTAATTCTTGTTCGTATTTCATTATGTGCTTTACAGAGGATAAAAATATATTATGTTATTCGTAGAATAAACAGAAAATATTTTTCATGAAATAAGTGACCATCTTTTTATATAGAAAATATCCATATTAATTTGATTTTATGTAGATATCCATCTAGATTTGATTAATTTTTAATATTACAAAATTAAGTGGGTAAATTGTGAAAATCCAATAAGAGTATGTGGTGGTGGCAGTGAAAGAAAACTTCCTACTAGAGACTTTAGAGACTTTTATAGTACTAAAGAAAACTTCCTACTGTCTAAGTTAGATTTGTTAAAGATAATTCTCCATATATGGATATCTACAAAGATTCCTTTTATATATTTTTCTGCCTCTAACATACTTTCCAAAGTCTACTCGTTCGGCAACAAGGCTAAGATAAAGATAACTTAGCCTGCTCGTTTTCCACGCACGTGCTTCCGAACTGTCAAACGGTGTTTTTTTTGCAAAAATTTTCTATAGAAAAGTTATTTTAAAAAATCATATTAATATATTTTATATATTTTTAATAATTAATAATTAATTAATCATATACTAATCTATTCTTGCGTTTTCCGTGTCGAGTAAGTTAACTTACCCAACCCATAAACGAACGCAGCCTTAGCCTTTTAGAGTGTTGGGTTGTTTGGATGTAACCCTCTAAAGTATAAAACCATTCTACCCATAAATATTCAAACCGGTTCAAATAATCTTCTAGAATGATTTTATAAATAGATTTGAACATGTGAACTACGATGTAACAATGACATTTCAATGGAGTGTGTTAAAGTACTTTTAACCAGCGTAACAACTTGAAAAATAAGCACATTGATGAAAATATGTAATTCTCGTAGTTGCAATAAAAGAAATACATTGATTCGACCAACTTAGGTCAAACGTAATTCTCGTGCTTGCAATAAAAGAAATGTATCATTCGACCAACTTAGGCCAAATGAACCAACGTGTCTGCCACATACCACCTGCTATATAAATAATATTGATGTCACGTTATAAAACTGTCTTAAGGGTTATTTGAATTGGTTTGAGTACTTTGCGAGGTAAAACTACTCCTATTCATACTTCAGAATATTAAGTAAAACCAACCCTAATACTTTGAAGGGTTAGGTAGCATTTTTTTCCTTTTAATTTCCGATATTTTATTGAGTACTACACTATATCTTTGTTTTCCAAAAAAATGTCTTGCTTAAAACATAATAACTTTTGATATATTTTTAACTATTTTGGAGCCATTGGATATGCAATTCACCTATAATATACTAGTTCAAGCCTCTTCATGCATTCACTCCATAAACTATTTTTAATTGCAATTCGAACCTCCTAGAGCATCAACTTTTAGCATAAATCCCTAGTTTTCACTTTAGGCCTCATATCCTTCTTCTCCAACTCAATCGCACATGCCCCTTCTGTGTCCGCAAAATAGTATAATGGCCACACCGGCATACTGCTTGTGGTTAGGGGTGAAAGCGAGCTAAATACTAGGCTCGGCTCAGTATTCCAATAGAGCTATACACCAAGCTCAACTCAACTCGTGGAAGCGAGCCAAATACCAAGCTTGGCTCGGCTGGACTCATGGACAGGCTCGAGCTAGCTCGTGAGTTTTGCAACAAAAAAACCCTCTAGGAGAACATGAGGACTAGAAGAATCTAGTTAAGCAATCATCAATTGACAATCCAGCATGCAACAATATATGTTTGATAAAAAGAATAGACGTAGCAATGACTTGGGACTCCGCATCGACGACATGCCGCCCTACTGCGTACGGGAACAGAAGAAGGGGAGAGCCGGAGAGGACTAAGATCAATTGACAACCCTAATAGAACTTTTCGAAGTAATGAGCCAGAAATTGATCTATTCAAACCGAGTCTACTAAGCTCGTGAGCTGCTTGCGAGCTAGCTCGGGCTTGGCTCGGTTCACCAACGAGCTAAAACCCAGGGTCAGACTCAGCTCGTTTAGAATTCAAGCCGAGCGGAGCTTGAGCCAAGCTCATGAGCTCGAGCTATTTTCCGCTACTTGGCTCACAGAGCTCAAGCACAAGACAAAGTGGATAACAGAGAAGCAAAAGAAAACAAAAGAAAAGTGGTGCGAAGTGAAAAAAAGAACATCGGGATAAGATTTTATCGAAGTCTTATTTAAACTTTCACCCTGCAATTTATTCTTGTGTTCTTTTGATAATAAAAGATAAAAGATTATTTGATTTTTATAGATATTTAATAGTATAAACAATAAAATTAACTACCGTAAAGTTGAAAATTCACTTATAAAAGTGGGATGGTGAACATTAGTTATGCACGAAAAAAACGAGGAAAAATCTGTACTGCTTATCACCGTTCGAACATCATGAGTTGGGAAAGAATCTTTGTACCAAAAGAGACTGGAGTCATCCACATGACAACTATCATCTCGCTCTCCACTCTCGTTTCCCAATCACATCCTAAATCCACGGAAAGAAAATGCCGAATGAGAACGACAAGCAGAAGAAATGCTAGACGCTAGCTAGCACAAATGCACACTGCACAGCAATCTACAGATTTGAATTATGATCAGACATATGCCACAACTAATCAAGCAATGTATTTGAAGATGAAAAAGTAACATTTTTAACTGATTACTCTCATTTTTCCGCTGCCTCCTAGCAACTAAATTAAACTAAAACTAAATAAGCCCAACTAGGCCTAACTTTCGTCATCATCACACCATAGGAAGAACCCCATGCTCAGCAGCACATCCTGTAGGCATTGTAATATGAGTGCACACAAGAGGCTGAAGCATAAGGTCCACTCCATCTCAAAAGGAAAGGCAAAGGATACATAAATAGAGAACTATGACTATTGGAAGGTAGCAGCGGTTGGGGGAAGCAGAATCACTCCGGGTCAGCACTTCGGAACTGTCCACAGTTCATGGATTCATTGATGTTGCTGTTTGCGCCCTCAGAAACCACGTGACCAATGGTGACACACGGTGCCCATTCAGGAATCAGGATGACCATGAATGCATCAATCAGCTGCGCGATGATTAGCCTGCTCTCTTCTGTCAGTCCAAATTGCTCGACCATTTCCACAGCCACAGAAAGACTGGTATCTTCAGTCACATCAAATGGAAACTCAACATTCTTGAAAAAACCTGAAATAACTTGATGTCTTAGTACAAAATATGTTGGTTGAATTATGGAAAAGAAAGATTTCAACAAATATGATTACCGCTGGGATCAGGAAATCTTAGCCATAAATCAACATGGCTGGCTACATCAACGTTTCCTTTGAGCAGAAACTGGCCCTTCCAAAGCATGAAACTGACAGATTCATGTCCATCTTCAGACATATTCTTGACCAGAGATACTGAGATAGGGACATCATTCTGGAGGAAAGAGCCATTCAGCAGTTCTGTCGCAGACATTCTTTTCTCTACTGGAGCTAAACAGCTCTCTATGAAAGATCTTACTTCTGCATCTTTAATTTTGTAGAAAGCATCTGGTTTCTTACCCTACATCAAATGAGCCATACAGACAAAATAAATCAGCTGTTGTTTGCTACAATCAGCCTGCTATCTATAGATCATTCAGACCTTACCTCAACAACCTTTTTGAATATATGGGCCATGCCTTGACATTCACTGTACGGGTATTCACATGTCACCATTTCAAGCATGCACATCCCAAACGAATATATATCAACCAACTGATTGTAATGTCCAGTTAAGAGCTCAGGTGCCATAAATTCTAAGGTGCCTGCAGTTAACAATGCAAACATTCTAAGTACATATACAAATGATAAATAAATATTTTTGTGAGATGAAAAAAACGAATGTACTGGAATAAATTAAATTGGTAAGATATGTATCATGGAAATACATGCTAAATAGAATAGTTACATTCTAAAAAAATGTAATCATTTGAAAAGACGCAAGAATGTTGCTGCATGAATATGAGATTCTACCTTTTATACTTTTTTTCTGTTGCTGCATGAATGTTGCCAAGCCAAAATCACCAATCTTCACTTTTCCATGATTTCCATTTATGAATATGTTATCACACTTTAAATCCCTATGTATAATTGCTGGCTTCTGACAGTGCAGATATTCTAGCCCTGTTAATATCTGTATTGCCCATCGTTTCATAGCCTTGATGTTCACTTTCTTGTGCTTCCTACGGTACCTGATTAAATAGTGACATCAAAATGGTAATTGCACAATTTGCATGGTAAAAGGAACATAATGCTATCCCTTTTGAAGTTTCAGAGAGTGAATAATTTTAAGCAACAGTCATCTACACTGAATTAAAGGGTGACTGGGAACAAATTAGATGAGAAGACAAATTAGCATTATGCTTTCAAGAATTGAGAAGTAATCAATTGACACATTGGCAAACTCTAAAACAGTTCAGATAGCACTACTTCAACAAAAAAAAAATTCTATTTAGAAAGCATGCATCAACGACTGAAAAAATAAGTAGAACTTTATAAATGCACTCCTAATAAAACGAGCAGTCTAGAAAATATCTAGCAACAGGCATAGTTGTTTTGAGAATGAGGGGCATACTGTCTCAGGCTACCAGATGTAAACAACTCTGTGATGATGTTTACGGTCTTCTTCTCCTCATCAACCCATGAAGCAAACATTTTCTCAATGTTTTTGTGCTTGAGTGTCTTCAATAGTTGAATCTCTCTGTTCAGCTGCTCCATCTTCTTAGAGGACCCCATAACAGAGTCATCAATCCGGGATTGGCTCCATGCTACCTCAACACCCTCCAGCTTATCAAAGGCTTTATAACTATTTCCAAATCACAATTAAGGAACATGGTATGAGCATCTAATTTCCCCATCAGCTTCAGACATTCAGGGGTAGAATCTGAAACTAAAGAAAATCCAAAGTATCTAAAATTCACTAACAACGAAAGGATTTGCTCCACTAGCTGCAGACTGTCACATGATACCATAAATAAATATATCTAGCAAAACTAAAATATTTATTGATTAACATGCTTGCCATGAATCTATGGAGGTTAATAAGTTAATCCTGATCAATATTTAGGCCAAGACACTGAACACACATTAGAGAAACATGGAAAATGTCGGGCCAAGAATTTCCTGGATGTGTCAGATGGATTATACATGGCAACCGGAGAGTTTATCATAGCATGTAATTCATAATAAAGATGTTATGGTTCAATTCTCTCAGATCATGAGCCCCTTCTACACACCGCTGATTAATAAATCAAATTCTATAGAGTATATTCCACAACCTAATAAATAAGTACGAGTAAATTGTAATAGTCAATCAACACGCGAGCTACAAGCAAGAAACATGAAATGGATGGAAGGTGGAAGGGTACACTGTTTTGACGGCCCCTGTCCCCACGATCTCATCATACTGCACACGGGGAGCAAGAACAACATTAGACACACGGCCATACATCCTTCCGACTGCAACGCAACGAGCAGCAGCAGCAGCAGCAGCAGCAGGCAAACCCTAGAATCGGAACGGAAACAAGCGGAAGCAAGGGAATCGAAGACGAACCCGGATGAAGCGGCCGGCGGGGTCGGTCTCGACGTACCCCTCCTCCTCCTCCTCCTCGTCCGGCGGCTGCTCCTCCGCCTCCGCCTCCACCGGATCCATCGGCGCCGCCGCCGCCGCCGACCACTCTCTCCGGTGAGAAAGGTCAACTGCTTCCCGACGGAGACCGACCGGCGGGGCGCCGATTTAATAGTCGCGGAGGCGCGTGGGCCCGGCCCAGCCGAGTCAGCGGCGGGGGACGAGTGGGGTGGGCCCACGTGGCAGTGAGATGGTTCTGGTGGACTCGGTCTAGGAGATGGGTGCGATAGGGGGGGTGGGGGTGGATTCGGTTGGGAGATGACGCAGGGAGCACTGCAGGATATTCTTTTCTATGGCATGTGGGCCCACCTACTCTTAGTTAATAAGATTAATAACAGCTGTAGAACAATTTTAATAGAATTTAACTTGGCAAATTCTGAAAGAAACAGTGTTACACTTTGCAACCTTTCGTGTCTTCTACTTTCGCTGCTCTACAAAACTTCAACTCTAGACTCAATTAGCGAGGGACTCAATAAGTTCCTAAAACCAGATGTGTAATGTTACAATTGTTTACTGTTATCTCCTTATCACGTTATAAGATGTTTTATATAGATGTTATAAGATACTATCTATAGGAGTAGATGCTAATACAACCAGACACATATAAAACATATTCATTAATCTATAGATAAATCTAGATAATAACAAAATATTATTTAATACAAATAAAATAGTCACGTAGTAGTACACAGGGTTCTCCTTACCGTGTAAGCCGCCAAAACCGCGGTACCGCGCTCCCGCCGATCCCGCACGGTAACCGCAAAAACCGTGATGAATTTGAATCCAAAACATTTGAATTTAAACTCGTACGGTTTTCGCGGCTTAGCGCGGTAAGCCGCGAAAACCGCGGTAACTACTTGCTGGAACAACACATGAGAACAGTTGTTACCGCGACTTACCGCGTAGTTTTTGTAGCCAAAACCGCGGTTACCGCGAGGAGACCGCGGATGTGATGTCAAATGAAAAAACTTTAAAAAATCTAAAAAAATATATGAAAAATAGGAAAATATTTTGTGACTATATTTATGATAATAGGACATGTTATAGGGAAAACAAGAAAATTTCACATGACATTTTCTAAATTCTTGATATTGCAACATATAAACATACACCGGCATATCACCCTTCACCAAATAATTCACTCCAATAACAAGTAACGATAACTTTATTTTGATTACTGCGTCACAAATATGCCTACTACTCATTATTACAAATAAAACTATTATGTATGTACTAAGATGCACGTATAATTTTTCTCTATATATATTTTTTATATATCCATCGTTGTATATTTGTATTTCAACATTATGTACCCAAGTGTCTAGTGTAAATTAATAATAACTCAACACAATATATTTTTGACCATCTTCCTTAAAATATTACTTGCAATAGGCTATTTTTTAATTTTGCTTCCCGAAATACTCATTTATGATTTTTAGTTACGTCGGTAATATATTTTCTTCATTAATTTCTTTAACAAAACTACACTATATATCAACATATACAACATATATTTTTTTCATTAAATTTCCTCAAATTTTTTAAATTCTCCTTAAATTTAAACTCGGTTACCGCGGCGGTAACCGCGGTAACGCGAACCCTGGTAGTACATCCACTATGAATGAATCTAGATAATAACAAAATATTATTTAATACAAATGAAGTAGTCACGTAATAGTACATCAACGTTGTAGTGTGACTATGTGACTATTATACTACTGTAACTTTATAAACATGAATATCTCACCATATAAAATGTTAAGAGTAGTTGCACAAGGTAATTCGTTTTCTTACTTGCGTAACACAATTATTTGATATGGCCTTATCGGCTGCAACCATGTATACATGCCTAGGTAAAAATATTGTGTTTGTCACTTCTTATTATTGACTTTTATATGATGTTGTGGTCACCGAGCATTATCTTTCTATACTGATTTGCTCATGACAATGGTAGATGAGATAGTCGAGCAAGTGCATGGTAAAACTTTCTAGCTCGTATCACATACAAAATATATTTGCAAGATTGAAAAACTACACACATAAAAAATCACAAATTCTAATTTGTTTTGCTTTTTGATAACCTTTAAAACCATTTATTGATTAAGTATTACGATATGCTCTTCTTTCTCTCCCTTCATTATTAGGATTACACATTCCTTTTTTTAGGGAGCATATGGCTAGATCAGTAGGTGTAGATTAAGGATTACATTATTTGAATGCAGACAAACTATCGAAAGAGGTGTCAAATTAAAGTTGTTTAAAGTTTAAAATCTTAAGAAATATCTATAGGATTTGTATTAGTATATACTAATGCTATGGCAATAGCTATAGTAATGATGTATCTTCTATATAGTAATAACGCTATGCTGCTATAGAAAATGTGTATTGTTACTACATAATTACACTAACGTCATGATAAAAGTGCAGTAACATCATGATACAGGTGCAGTAACATATGTGTTGTTAACATCACGATATAAGTGCAGTAACATATGCGCACGTCGTAATGTAAATACGGTAACATCATGATGGAAGTATAATAACACGCGGTGTAACTGCATACTATTGGTACAATATAACTAATACATATGTGAGAGCTAAAAGATTGTATTTCCAATCTTTAGAGAGTAATTTCTTATGTGTCTTATATTATTTCTTAAAACCATTTTCACCACAACGGTTAAAAAATGTTATTTAAAAAACTAGATCCATCATAACTATATTTTGATATTGTTACTGCATTTTATAAGACATGTTACTGTATTTTTGTCTTTGTGTTACTGCACATTTTAGATAGACGGGAGTGAACAAAGATGGGGTGTGGAGGAAGGTCAAAGAACAGGTTTGACCGGTGAGAGGAGCTTTGACCAGGCCAGAAGAGAGGTTTTGGGCCCTTGGAAGGGGTGGTAAGGAGGGTTTGGGCCTTATGAGGGAGAGGGCATAAAATAACTTATTTTAAGATAGTCACATATTAGTTTAGCTATATATAACTAATATTTCTGTTAAATATCTAAAACAAAATATCTCAAATATCTATGGGAATCAATGATTTGTAGTATCATTACTACCACGGATACTAAAATTTATGGCCTTGCTTATGCTTGGCACTTTAACTACCCATGTATAGTATCATGTCTAATTTTGTTTCTTCCACTCTGTTTATGTTATGCAGGGTCTCTGGTTCACATTTGCTTCATGTAAGATTCCACCTGTCCTCTTTTACATGCCAAGTTTCTTAACCATTTGATGGTGTAGAGGCAAACTATTAAAGAGGGTTTCTATTATCTTAGGATTCAGATTATAGTAATATATACATAATACAAGGTTTTAACGTTCAATCAAAGTTTCGTTGTGTCGTTGTTGTATCCTTCTGCTACGCTGAATGTAAGCTAACACTAGTCCCATTCTTGGACTAAAAGAAAAATATGAATGTTGAACAATTTAAACACCACAATTTCGACTTTAAACAATGTGTATATTATATTCAAACACTTATTCTAAAAGTTATCGGTCCCAACTTTCATTGAGATTGGATTTGAACAATATAAACAGTGGAATGTCAAGTTTATCAGACACAACATCAAAGAACAAGGTCAGCCTGAACCAGATAATGACCCCTTTTGTATGTCTATGAGTCCAGAAGAAAATATGTGATGATTTGATATAGACCATACTAAATAATTCTACATACTATTGAAAATCCATGCATGGCACCACCATGACACTGAGGATGCACATGATTCTCAATCACCCTAGCTAGCTAGGGGTGTATCATCATGTATAAAGTGCCCAATCAGAATACAGGAAAGGCCATAGGCAATGCTATAATGCCTGAGAAGAATAGGTGGAGACATATGTCCAACCAACATTTTCAATCTTCTTGATGCCTTCCATGCATAGGATGATAGAAATATGCTAAAAAACTATTGCTGCCAAGCATTGAGTACAAACACCAATGCAGACACTTGTATACATGGACAAGCACCGAGGACTTGTGTGTGTTGCACCCACTTGGCTCCTAACGTTTACAAGCAAAACATACAAGTAGCTTAGTGATATTTATACGATGACATCGGAAATTGATGCAATTTTTCTATTTACTTTGTCTAATCTGGTTTAGCAAATGGAGAATGGTGGTCTTGGAGCATGGCAGTATTACAAATCTCAAAAAGGGTCGACTCAAGCAGAAGTGAAGCAGGGTGTGTGATTGTGTGAAGTGTAAAGTTTACAGGCAGCTAGGCAACCTTTGTTAAATAAATAGTTGTGCCAAATATTTTTCTAGCTTTTCAACAACCTTTGTTGATGTTATTCATGAAATTTGTTGCACTTCCTCTGACTCTGTCCCAAAAGAGTCCAATTCTAGTATCTAAATGCACCTTATAAATAATGCAATTCTCGAGTACATTTTTTCTCTAACTACCCGTTATTCAAATCTCTTCTGATCTTATCCCCTAAGCAGCACTCTCCTTAGTCCTTGTCTTAATATCGAAACATCCCTCATTAGGCTTTATGATGACATGAGAGCAGTAATACTCACATCACAAAGCTGGTCTTGAAACGATTTACCTACTTCTACTTGGTGTCATGTTTACACATATCCAAAATACTTTATTTAAACAATCAATTTTTTTGTTAAAAATGGTTGGGGTTTTTTAGCTTATATAGTAATAATGTTGGATACTTATTGACAATAATTAAGCCATAGCATGTAACATGATCACCTATTAAGTTTGTGCTAAAGAATAATTCAAATATGGATGAAATCATTGGTCTCTTCTTCTCCCCTTCTTTAGATTGATCTTCCATGTTTCTAGTACTAAAATTAAGATAGTATGGTGTTGGCTTGATCAGGATATGGTCTCTGATGCTTTTCTTGATGTTGATGCCCTTCGGGACTCCATGGACATTGGCCAGGAATTGCCTCACGAACCCCTCAACGCTTTGATTGATTAGAAATATTCTAGGGTTTAAGGAGAAGTCACAGAACTGACGAGCGTCCCCATAGTATATTCATTTCCTTTTTATAAACATGCTGTTAGGCATCAGGGATTATTCGTCATAAGTTTTTGGTTTGTTTCCACGGATTACAAAAGAAACCATTGTTTATTATGTTTCTTATAGGGAAGCCATGGCGGTGGTTTTATCTCTTCCTCCTCATGCCATATGCTGATAAGTCAACCGACATAGACTAGATAATTGCAAAATGCATGTGTTCCTAATCAATGTAAGCACCATGTATCAAACCTCTATTGATGACATTGGTTATGACCAACGGGAAAACTGACCTTGTTTGTCGGATCAAAACTGTATGCTCTTAGATCCTAGCACATAATCCTTCAGTTTTTGGTCAATAGAGAATAAAAGATTAGGTTATCTCAAAAACATTAGTCTCATCTTCCTCGAGGCCTCCCATGCATATGTGAGAAACTGCTAAACCAAGAAGACTAACATCTTTCCTAATATCTGCATGGTTCTCCCCTATTGAATATGGTTCACATCGTCTATCATTATAATAAAGTTATTATGGACACTGACATGTAGACACTAGGAGAGTGGGGCCCACATAATCAGTGGTTGTAATGATACTACCATAACAACATATGATACACACCCTATTTGATAAGGCTCTGCTATCAGCACAAGATGGAATCATATAGAGCTAACACACATGTAGCTTTTTTTAGGAATTAAATATGCATTCCATTCAAATAATAATAATAATAAACTACTATAGAAAATACACATGCTATTTAAATTGTTTATTTAAATTCACATAACCTGATTTCCTGGGCGGCATGTCCTCTTTCCCTTCATACTCCCCCTTCCCGTAGTGCCAAAAATATATTTGGAAATTTTCTTATGGGGGTTCATAGGTCCACAAACAAATTAGTTTTATTCAAGATGTTAATTAAAATGGCATTGTCCAAATGATATAGTTTTTGTAATAACAATTGGCTAATCCTATGCAGGTTATCTTCGTGCATGCTAGATGGTGCCTCTTCGTTTTTGATGCTATTATAGGAGAAGCAATATATTGCACGCACTGGTGCTACACTTTTGGAATTGGTATCTAAGGGTCTTTTGTTCTATTTTGAATGGCGTAGTATCTATAGAATTACCTAATAGATTCTATGTGATTTATGTTAGCTTTTAAGTTCAAACGTTCATCTTTTAAAAATAGTTGAGGGGATTTATCCCACATCACTTGATATTTTTTTTCTCTTTTGAGTGGATAGGTTAGGCAGCTCGACTAACTTTCTCAGAGAGGAATGAAATGGAGCAGCATGGAAGGTGTACACGATACAATGGTGTTTGTCTAGTGAACAATGCATGAGATATATGACCAACCAACACTTGCAATCTTCTTGATAACTTCCATTCATAGGATTATAGGAATGTAGCTGTGATTATTTCCATGAAAGAAACCACTAATGGCAAGCTAGCACTGAAGACATGTTGGTGTTGCACCCTCCATCTTGGCTACTAACTTTTACTGGCAAAACATACATGTAGCTTGGTGGTATTTATAGTGATGACCTTCCTTTTGCATTGCACTGAACAAATGCAATTTCCCATTTGCTGCTTGTCAAGGCAGCCAACTAACCACATATATATAAGGAAGACTCTGCAAATTAAAAAAAATATAAAAAGAACAGTGAAACAGTAGCATCCATCAGAAAGCTGATCTTAAGAATGATCGTCTTCTACTCCTGCCCGGTGAGATACTTAGTTCCATAAATATGTCAAAATTATTGTGTTTAAACATTCTCTGCACATGTTTGTCTCGTATATTGTTGTACTGCTAGCTTATTACCAAATGCACAATCCTGATCAAACTAAACACCAGATCTTTCAGTTAAACTCATTGGATAATCGCTATCATGCTCTGGCAGAATAGAGATCTTTCCTTTTTTTCATATTTCCCACTGGACAATTGACCTAGCGATCATGTTCCCTCTAAGAGACCGAGTGAGATATGCAGCGAATGAGTTGTGCTTCATGTGAAATTTGTGTGCTTTTTTTTGCTAAGTGAAATAGCTCTACCCAAAATGCATTAAACGGAAGTGAAGTTGTGATATAGAGGAACGGCAGGGAGTGTTAGAAGCACATAGCTAGGACTCAAAAACTCCAGAGTGAAAGGCAATGGTAAAAAATGCTTAGACACTAGACAAGAAACAGTGTGCTCAGAACATGATTCACTGTCTTTGCAGTAACTGATTTGTTAACATATGTACATCATCAACTTAATATCAAAGTTAAGCTAGAATAGATAAGATATTTAATTTTTGTTTTAACAGTTCTTGGGGGCAATTCTTCTAAAAGGAGGTAATCAATCACACTGAGTTGACTGATGACCTACAGCTCTGAAGGAGGATGAACAAGCAGTAACTTTGACAACCTCACCCAAAGAGCAGACTGGAAGATCAAACATGTATCAGTTCTACCGCTAGAAGAGTCGCAATTTCATCTTCCTTGAGACCTCCCATGTCTATGTAAGAAACTGTAACGTCTCCAAGAAAACCCTGTGCTTTGCTAACAGCTATGTTGTCCTCTCCCTCTCTCTCAATTTTGTAGTGCACCCTCTTTATGTGCGATTTTATCAGCCCAAGATTGAATTACATAATGTGTATCACTCAGGAAATGAATGCACTTTCCAATTTACATCGAAAAAACACTTTAGAAAAATGCACACGCCAAATGTTTTTCTCTTATTTGTTAGTCAGATAAACAGGCAATTGTGACAATAGCCAACAGCAAAGGGGAAAAAAGAAAGAAAGAAAGAAAGAAAGAAAGAAGCTTGAAGAACTACACATCCATAATAATTGTCTGACTAGGAGTATTACAGCCTTCAAATCTTTTCTTATCTTCTTGTGCAATTTGAGACCTCAACAAAGATCAGCTCAGCAGCGCGAAAGATTAGGATCAGGCTCCATTTCACTTATTATAAGAATAAGCCGAGAGACTTGTCAGCAACCAAAAAATAATTTGTGATCGAATCTTTTATATACGTGTCCGTAGCGATTCAAAAAATGATATAAAATAAATTAAGAAGAAAAAATCACAAAATTAACCCTAAAAGTGACTATTAAAATTTTAAGTTTTGACTTACAAGCATAGGTAGAAACGGAACCATGGGAGACACTAGAAGGTGGTTAAGTGGATTGAAATTGCTGATCAACTCCATAGAAAACTACTTCCAGAACATTCATCTCTCGGACAACAATCTCTTGTCCATCAACTTTCTGTCTACGAAAGAAAATATTTGCATTTCAAAGGAATCCAATCCACTATTTCTATAAGGCCTTGTGGCACTGGAAACGGAGATGGTCATAATCAAGAATCAAGATAGACTAGTTCGAGGCTACATGTACATGCGGATAGAGATATTCTTGAAGCCTTCTATGCCTAGGATTATAGGAAAGTAATCGTGTTTGTTACTATATGATTTTGTATGTTGTTGTTTTAGCGAAAGGGCAGGAGCTTGTTTGGTGCTTCCCCCAAGCTTAGGTCCTAACTTTTACTTGCAAAACATACATGTAGCTTCCGTAGTTATTTATAATGGTGGCATTTGCTTCATGTATTGTAGTGTGTAAATACAATTTTCCATTTACTCTGTCCTTCAAGACAGCCAGCTACTCGCATTATTTGGAACACTCTAGCTAGGAAAAACTAAATCACTCCACAATAGAGTCGCATATTTAAACAACACCTCGTTAGATATTACTATTTTCTTGTATACTCACCACCCTCTTTGCATTAAGACCAAGAAGTTTGATACAACAAGTCCACATCACCCTTATACGATGGTTGATGGGCAATTGTCTCATTCTTGAGAAAGTATTGAGAGATATCATATTTTCTAGTGTAAACTTTGGTATTTAGATACTATGTATATAGAGGTATCAAAATTTTATATAAAAAGTTGCCTCCTCAATGTATTTTTTCAAGGACCATAAAATTTCTCTTACCATAGTAGTCATGACCCAACCATAACAAAGCATGAACTATGATGGTGTGCACTTTACATGAAACTGAAAAAAGGGGCAAAATACTCCCATAACAAAGCTGGTCTTGAAATGATTTTCTTCTACCTCTGCTAGGTGTCTTGTCTACATGTCCAAAATATTTTGTTTAACTGATCAAAATATTTTCCTTAAATGCCGGTTGAAAATTCTGGCTATAGTACATCATTGTGATTGTACAGGCTAATTAAATCTCTGTGGGAAATCTTCAATTCTTCATATTGCTCTAGCAGAATAGAGATCTTTCCCTGTTTCCAACTGGACAACTGACCTGATTGATCACTAGATCGAAACTGGGTGTTTGAACCAAATTTAAAGTTCAAATTATACCAATCCGTAGGTAGAGCACGTTGTATAAGGCATGAGGATTTATTCTCCAAATCATGCCGGAAACGAATTGTTCCATATGAAATTTGTATGTTTTTATCTCAGCGAAACTGCAGGAGCTGTGCTAACAGCATTGAAGCGAAGAGAAAGAAAAGTGATTTATTGCATTTCTTCACAGTCACTGGTTTTCTGAATGCATTGACAATTTTTTTTCGTCGGGCCGATGAAAGATTCGCCAACCAAATTTCACTAAGATTTGGAGAAGGTTATTACAAATTACAACAATCAAGGAAGGTTGTTGCGTTTTACTCTTACATATTAGCTATGCTGGTGTCCTTGACTAAAGCTGCGTGCTAGAGCACCCGAGAATCAAAACACATAATTAGCTCGAGCCACATCCACCATTGCTCAGCGATCATCCATGGCATGGCACGATGCCATCGCCAAAACGTTGTTTCGTTAAAATAACACTTCTAGATTTGGCTTCGCTACAATGTCATTTCTAAAGTAGAAAAACACGTTGAAATACCATATTCATTCATTTGATACAAAAGAAAATATTTTTGCTCTTTATTCTCCTATGAGTTTACCAAATTACCCTCCAAGAGCATAGATAATAAGCTAGTTCAGCAAATCAAATGGGGTAGGCAAGTAGAGAAATATTTTTGAAAACAAAAACGATGAAGCATATAATATCAAATAGGTGGTGAGTCAAGCCATATATTTATTACAAACTAAAATACATATCAAAAATAAAAAAATTATATATATACATCAATACACCACTCAATCAAAATTCTAAGGGCTCCAATAATATTTGAGCAGTTAACGTTATTAACATTTCAACAAAGCACCCATAATTATAAAGTTTAGGTTAGGCTTTTGGGTGTTTTCCACCCTTAAAATTGCAAGCCGAATCAAGTCTTTTTTGTAAAGTTAATGTCTAGGATGCAAATGACATTTCGCTGTAAAAAAACAGTGTCAGATTGATTTTTTTAAAGAAGAAATGAGTCAAATGGCCTTTAAGTGTGTTGCACTAGTTTGAGAATAGTATTTGAACAAAGGCAAAACTAGAAGTGTTATTATAGTGAAACTACTTTTTGAGAACGGTCTAATAGAATTTTCTACACCCTACCACCTTTTCATTTATGGGCCCACGCTATTATCACCTTAGGCAATAAATATTGTTGTTGACCTAATAAGTAGCTGTGCTACAGCCTACGGTACATCTTCTTTCATCAATAATATATTCAAGTGGTGTTTAGATTGAGAAAATATTTAGGAGAAGTGTCACGTCAAATGTTTGACCGGATGTCGGAAGGGGTTTTCGGACACGAATGAAGAAACGAATTTCACGGGCAGCTTGGAAACCGCGAGATGAATCTTTTGAGCCTAATTAATCCATCATTAGCACATGTTGGTTACTGTAGCACTTATGGCTAATCATGGGCTAATTAGGCTCAAAAGATTCGTCTCAAGATTTCTTTCATAACTGTGCAATTAGTTGACTTAGCTCAGGCATATTTTCTAGCAACCAAACATGCTCTTATACTTGCCACTTAAAAAATGCCTATGTACAACTTACCTTGATATTTTGGCGTGTTCGGGTTGGGAGTGGCTTGACTCGTTGTAGCCGTCATAAAAAACACTATAAAGTTAGTGCAGATGATCATCCACATCAGAAACACTAAAGAGGATGGCGTATACACAGTGAAAAAATGATTGTGCAACAATTGAGTTTATTCAAATTTTCCTACATGTATATTAGCTATGACTTCTAACCTTCTTTAAAAACGAAAAAGGTCTCTACTCTATTAGTGCACAAGGCAGCTCTACCAGTGGCAACCATGATCTCAAATCCCGATTGTTCCCCTGTTGTGGAGCATTATATTGTTCATCTCCTTCCAAACCATCCAATCCACGGTATAAGGCTAACAAATAACAAGAGTATCCGGATCTTTTGTTATGTTCTTGGGCAATCGGTACCTCATATAAGATTGGGATGCTATCTATTATTGTCCAAATGTCCACCAAAACATGACAAAAACATTGAATTGACTCCTACGGAAAAAAAACTCTGAATGAGAATGAACAGGTTTAGCAACTCACATGAGAATAGCAAACCAAAAGCTAAAAACTATGACAAATTAGCGACTCATTGCAAGAAGGTAAAATTTGGATGCAATTGCTCCAAGTTTTTTGGCTCCCTATTCCCTCCTCTTAGCACAAGGTTGCTCGGCAAATCGAGCAATAGTGAATTGTTGGGGAAACTGGTTGAGAAAACTTGTAATTCCATCTTCCTCGAGGCCTCCCATTTCTAAATGCCTATGTAAGAAACTGTAACACACTAACACTAGGAATACCATATACTGACACCTTGTATGTCCAAGCCTTTCACAGTGCACCTCTTTATGTGTGATTTTATCACCACAACATTGAATTACATAATGTGTACTATTTAAGAAATGGAACATGCTTCCAACTTACTCCATTCCAAAATAACTTCATATTTCATCATCTTATTTTATCACCACAACATTGAATTGCATTGAAGTTTGTAAAAGTAAGGGGACAGATGCATTGAAACTAGATAAAATATGGATAATAGCATTAGGATTTGTTAAGGTGAAATGCATACTAATATGTTTTTCTTTTTATTGAGATGCGTAAGATACATGAAAATGAAGTTATTTTGGGATGGAAGGAGTACGTAGTTGACAACATCAAACAATTGTTGTGAAAAACACACACCAAAATGTATTTCTATACTTAAGAGAACTTTGTATCATTGCATTTAAGAAAAGGTGGCATAAATAGCGCGCTACTTAAACATAAAAGAAAGGGGCAAAGGAGAAGACACAAGAACTACTCGGCCTAGGCCATAGAGTTATTGCCCATCACCAAATGTGATAGGGGCAATGAGCTCAGTTTCCAAAATTGATAGTTTTAGATTATTCAATTTGAAATATATACCATCATGAATCCATGATGGTAAAATACTGTGCATGTGTCTCCTTTCCGTGACTTTTTCTTATCAAATAGTAGTTCTAGTATAAATGTTAGTTTTATTTAAAAACATTATTAGATGATTACAAGAAGACTATTTGTATTTTTTTTATTTATTTACTTGAAAAGGGTAGTCTTCTATGATGCACAACTTAGCTTTACGACTCCAGGAGGAACACACAGTTAGTACATGGCTGCTCTTTTTATATGCTTTATTTCCTTTTTTCTCTCTTTAAATATGATTTTTTTCCATCTCCGGTTGTTTTTTAAGCTGCATGAGCATTGCATTTATAGTAAATGAGCTTAATGAATTTATGTGCAAACCAACAAAGACAACAAATTCAAATAAAAAAACAGTTCCAAAAGTGTTATTGGATAACAAGGCCGTACTTACTCATTGTGATACTCCATGAGGTAGCACACTTATGTATGAACAAGGGTCCTTTGAGTGGTCTATGATAAATGCTTAAAAGATACAATACCCCACATTCTAAATGTATATTTTTTTTTAACATGTACAAAGAAATTAAGATAGTGTTAAAATGACCTCCTTTATTGTGGAGAAACAACATTAATTAGCAAGGGCATAAAAGGAAAACGGTGACAAGCGCCTCCAAGTTACGTTTTGTAATGACTCATATTCATACATGAGGCGGATAACACTAAAATGGCATGTTTATGGAATGGGTTAGTGGTGGAAATGTAACCTAATCCAAGGCCAAGAGGGGATGCAATGAAAGGCCACATATGAACATTGTTTTAGGTTCTATAAAGAAGTGGAGATATATTAGTCCACCACAAACCATGAGAGGATATTCTTTGTATTTGTGATGCATACCATGCCCTATACTGATGGTGTCCATATCTCCTAGGTATGAAATTACTTATCTTAACTTTTAACTTCACCTCCAAAAGTTGGGGCTTTAATATCACTCCCTACTGGTAGCTAGTATATTACAATTATTATAAGTGAGAACTTAATCACATGTTACATTGGGTCATTGGTGGATGTAGCTCTAAGAGCAGGTACAATAGTAGGCTATAAGCCAGCTATAAGAATATTTTAAAGAGATAAGAGGGGAGAGAGAAGAGAGGTGGACTACTAATTTGTAGCCAGCTGCACACGGACTCCAAGACAAAATATGTGTATGACATGTGGGGTCATGTATTGATGTTTTGTAGCTAACTATTGTATGCATTGGCTATTAGATTGGCTATAGATGAATTGGAGCTAGTAGTTGGCTATACTATTGAACTTGCTCTAAATAGACAGTGTATTGATGGTCGATAAAGACAACTAAGTGCATGGCACAGCGAATGCAAACATCAGATCGCAATGACCTCCTCGTGCTCATTGTTGCATTGGCATGGCGGCACGCCACACAAGAGTCCAGAGAGGTAGCGGTGAAAACGAACGGACATTATGCGAGGCAGCCAGTGTAGTCTTGAAGACGAGACGAAAGATCGATGCTTCATACCTAAACGCATGACCTAGAATACTTAATTTGATCTGATTGGTTGATGGTGAATTAGCGCGGTAGTGCCTAATGTGCTAGCTAGACTGCTAAGCCTAATACTAGAAAGAGGTTTAGGGTGTGAGACAATAGGGGTCATAGCCGGGTTAGTCGCCCTACTCTACCCTAGGTTAATTTGATCCATGTCATTATAAATTTTCCCTTAGAAAAATACTATTATTATTCACGGTATCGGCTAGATGTCGCTATAATTTTATAAAATTGAATCCATGCGTCTAGCCACTATAATTTTATAAAATTAAATCCATGCCATCACCGTCACGTTTTGTGTTTTCTTCTCCTCTACTGTTTCTCCATTGGAGAGACACATCCACCGTTGGCTAGCCATACCCACTAGTCAAATTTCCATCATGCTCTTCTTCTCCCTCTCTTGATTTCTTCTCCTCTGTCGGCTAGCCACACCCATTAGTCCTACCTAGAGCTCCTCACGGCACTACCACCATGCCCGCTTCTTCTCCTCGACAATGTGCGCCTCCAACACATCGCCGTTGTCGGCCTTCGCTTCCTCTACCACCAAGTGCATCACCACGGACACAGTCACCACGACCACTGCCCCCGCCATGGCATGCTTGCTCTACTTGTCGAGCTCAACATCACGCGCACACTCCCACACGAAGGTAAGCCTGGACACGCTCAGCTCCAGGGTCGACAGGGGTGGCGATGGAGAAGGCGAAGACGGTGGAGGAGGAGGCCCAATGGCGAAAGACATCATCTACTCTAGCGGCACACGCCTTGTCGGCGTCTTAGTCTTGGTCTTTTCGGTCTTGGTCTATTCGGTTCGGTCTCTCGGTCTTTTTTGCCCAGGCCTACTTCGCACGACCGCCGACGCGCCACCCCCATCCCTCTCCGCCCGTCCGCCGACGCGCCGTCTCACAAGGCGAGGAAAACCACGGTGCTCGGGGATGGGTTAACTGTAAAACCCGTCGTGTTTGGCGAGGACGGGGACGGAGAAATTTTTTCGCCACGAGGACGGAAACACGATAGTGATTTCCAACGGTGAATTCCCCGTAGCCATCTCTACGTATAAGTTGAAGCAAAAAAAATGGAGTGCTCCTCTCCGAGCTAAGCCATACGTGCTCGCCCCGATGTTTCAGGGAGGCATCACCAAAATTCATACGCTCTACTAACGTTGAACAATGGCATGATGAGCCTGAAGAGGCTTCACAACAACACAATGATCAACAGATAAACAGTAAAACTAGATAGGGGTGGACAAAAAGACTCAAAAGCTCTCGAAGTCTTAATGAGGAAACTAGACCATGAGCTACTCATTTAGCTCGTTAGTAAAAAGAAATTATAATATATATATATATATATATTGTATATTTGTATAATTTATTAACGTTCATATAAATTTGAACAAGACTAAAAAATTTTACATTGTAAAATGGAAAAAGTATCTAATAAGTTCTTTATTAGTTAGTGTCTCTTTCTTGTGTTGATATATGGTAAAACAATAAATTTATAAATCGATAATTTGAATGAGGTATAGCTCGTTAACAAGCTAGCTCGTGAGCTGAGCTAAACTAGGTATTTAACTCGTTAAGGATAACAAGCCGAGCCAAGCTATCTAGATGATAAGCCCATACAAGCAGACATGGCTCATTCTTCACCCCTAGTTCCAGTTCATCGCATATTCGCATGCCATGCTAGAAAGTGTGAGCTGCTATTGGTAGAGGCAACCATCTATCTTAGGATTGAAGATCATTTCTGCATCACGAGAAGCAGTTCATTCTACTAGTTTGTGCAAGAAGACCATCTTCAAGTATATACATAAAAAATAATTGGAAAAAAACCTCATCTTTGCCATGGTGTTGGATTCACATCTTTAAGAAACGGAGCAATCATAAGGTTTGTTCTAAGCAGAAGAAAGATATCAACAAAATGAAATGAAACGAACAACCGCACCCCTAGAATATGGTATTTTGTTCCCCACAAGCTTGACCTCATGCGTCCTCAACCTGGGAGTTGAATACAAAACTTGGAAATGTTGTAGTTATATCCCTGTCGGAGAAAGTTATAGTTAGAAAAAGGATACCATGTAAACTGCTACACAAGCCAAAAAAAAATTCCCATGCTATATAACAAATGGAACAAAACTGCCTCTACCACAGAGCAACGTTACCAAGGAAATGTCTAATGGTAAGATCAAAACTAAGTGTGTTTGATATGTTTGCAGAAGATAGATACCCAATGTTCTGTGAGATATAAATAGCAAGTTCAGCAAATTGGTCATTAAGACTACAGAGTCTAGCATACTAAGCTCAACATGTATTAAATTCATCCCAAGTAGATATTGAGGAAGGAAAGTGGACAGATTATTAAAGAGTAAAAAAGAAACAGAATGCACAACAGGTCAGCAACAATGACCTGAGATATGGGAGTGTCATATTCTTTAACAAAGATGGATGCCTCAAGACAAGGTTGCGCCATTCCTCCTTGTCAATTTTCCCATCATGCTTTGTATCTGCTTCGTCAAATGTCTAGTGACAGAGAAAATAAAGTTATCTTCATAAGCAATTGAGTATAAATACAACAGATATACATCCTGTACTGTAATGCAAGTCTTCATACATACCTTGTCGATAATGTCTTCTATAATCTCATCTGAGAGATTCATCCCTGATTCAGCAAGTGTGGCGACCACCATTTGCTTCACCTGACAATCAAAGACCAGAATAACTTTTCCTGACCAACTGCTCCTATATGATGAGTTGGTATTAAATCAGGTATGACATCTCAAACAAATAAACAATCAACCTTACAGGGGATGCAGCTTAGTTTGCCATAATAGACAGAATGCCCTCACCATTCTTAATTATTCAATCTAGTACATAAGCTGCTAATCGTGGAACATGACTTGACTAGCTGAATTATTGCGCTAAAATTATTAGGTGTGAACAACTGTACCAATGGGAATATTGAAAGCATATCTCAGAAAAAATGCAACACCTTTATTCTGATGCAGTATAGTAAATAGCAAAACAAGAAAGAGTGACTTAATAACATGCAGAAGGAAGGCACCTCTTGCTTCTCTATGAAACCTTGCTGCTTGAGATCATACAGCTTGAAAGCAACTGCAAATTATTGAAGCAATCAAAAGGATCATTAGTTGAATGATATAGTATATACCACAAGAACAATTTCTAATTAGAAACAAGCTCCATGAAAATCAAATTAATACATGTGCTAGGTTAAAAATCAAAGAAAAATGGTTCACCAGTAAAGCTCGTACTCATCTAGACAAATGATCATAAATCATCTAGATAGGTGATCATAATAAACCCCCATATATAAAGAGTTTGTATGGTATATTGGAATTTAAAATAAGGCAAGCCAGACGTGGATTGTCTTATGACTATTGTCGGCTAGTATTATAGAAAACAGTGAAAATAGTTATTCAATTGCTTATGCTGCACTAAGTACATATGTAAAATAAAATGAATCATGATGTCTTACAATCAATTTTGTCATCAATTGGAGCATTAGGATGAAACACAGAAAGAGCTCGCGCAAATTCTTCAAACCCAAGAATTCCATTATGCTTCGTGTCAAATAAATCAAATACCTAAAACAGATTAAATTGAAAACAGCAAACTTTAGAGATGACTTCAGATACGCCAAAAGGAATGTCCATCTGCATGTTCAAGAATTAACTAATAAATTTAAAAAATAGTGGAGGTTTAGTAACTATCCTCCTTCAAGTCTCTATAATTGCAGGTGAACCACACACACACATTTAAACTCAATATGCCCACATACAGACATATGTACTCACACAGAGATATATGCATATGCATGCCAACAAATGTGTGTGCCTGAGCACATGAGCAGAGCTTTAAAATCTCAAGTTCTCAGTGATTTAAATTATTCTATGCAACATTGCCTATGTTCATACAGTATGCACTGCATCATATATGCTTCATGAATCAAGAGTGCATAAAACTAACAGAAACATAAAGTGATCCAATAGAGAAGCAAGGCAGGAACAGACCAAACACCATGAATGACATCATAAAGACTTGATTAAACAGAACTTAGTCAATCACATATACATACCCGATCAGCAAACATGCTGTCTTTTCTGTTAGTCTTAAACAGTGCCAGCTGGAATTCTTCCTGTGTATATAAGACGGTCAATGCCATCAGTTGAGCTTACTGGATTGTAATCTTGAACCATGGCCATCCAATTCACGGCCAAGGAAACCAGCAGAACATAGTACTAACCTTATTGATCAGGCCATCATCAACCACCGCACTGCTAATCTTCTTGAACAGCTCATACAGCGCTTCTATTTCATTGACATTAACTGCATAAGCAAGCAGAATAAACTCATTACGAATAATAAAACAACAAGAGAACAAGAATAGCATCCAAGAACATATACTCAAACTGATTATTCCGTGCACATAGAAGAAAATGTATAGATGGGAGGCGAATTGGAAAGACGAATCTTACAAACTGTTTCCCTCGCCAACCGCTCAGGATCCTGCAGGCCGTTGGGACGATTAGGCGAGTCGAGACTGCAGCACTTGAACAGGACCGCAGCGAGCCGTCGGAGCCCTTCCGAGGAATCCACCATTTGCAATTCCAAACTCCACCAGCAGCTCCCAATCAACACGCCTCACACCTGCAGCAACGCCCAATCATAGAAAGGATAAAAAAAATCACCACCACACATCTCGAACAACACCATACACCGGAGGAACCCACCGCCACACCCAAGTCACCAACCAGCCACCGCCCAATCAAATTCCCCGCCGTAATCAGGAAGACGGGAACCGAAATCACACCCCCCACATCGATCACGCGGCGCCAGGACGACCCCCCGAAACTCCGGATCCCACGCGCTGCCCCACGCCGCAACACGAAAGGAAGACAACCCCCCCCCCGCCCCCGGCTCCGCCGCCCCCCATCTCCCAGGGCTACGCGGTGAAGACCCCATCTACAAACAGAAATTCCGACGACGACGGCGAAAGAGAGGGATACGGAGGGTGGGGACGGGGGATTGGAGGAGATCGGCGGGGGGAGGAGAGTCACCTCATTGGGGGGGATCCAAGCCTCCTCCTCCCCTTCCTCCTCCTTCACCTCGCGCGGCGGCGTCGGCTATGGCGATGGCGATGGCGATGGCGGCAGGGTGGGGGAGGAGAAGGGAAGGAGAGGAGCGCCTCGTCGTGAGATGTTCTAGAGGCCGAAGGGGGTGGGGGGCGGGGGTGCGGATGTCGTCGTGTCCCCCCGGGATTCTGGGGGAGGGGGCCACGTGGCCGATGGGCTTTGGTGGTGGCGGTGAGTTGGGTGGGCTGGAGAGCTTTCAAGTGGGCCCATGGTTGCGGAGGTTGCAAACCACACAAATATAAAGTCCACTATTCGTCCCTTGACTATGTCACGTGCCTTAACGTGAAACCTTAGAGGTAACCTTAACAACGCAATGTAAAAATATCGAGTCATCCTACTTTCATACGAAGTACTTTTGTTCAAACATGTTCAAACATGTCACATGATTACTTTTATCACATTCTATCACTTCATCCACAGAGAAAACAAGGTTCAATGTATTTTTTTCAACCAAACAGAAAAATAGAATCAACACATCTCAAGATCCTCGGTTAGCTATAATCTATTCTAGTTCACAAACCAAACATATTCCATATTCTAAAGTGGATTTTGTTTTTCTTTGAAATGATAATCACATCTGAATTCTGAAGTGTACAAGCTAACAAGTATGGCAATCGGATCACTAGGATATTTTTCTTGTATGGTTGGTTGCCCGACGCCGTTAGGACGCCTATCATTTTGGCGTACAGCTGATTATAAAATTTAATGGTTTATAGTCACAGGAGATTATTTACGAGTAAAAATTTTATGCATGTCAGTAGCGATGGAAAAAGTAAATATTGGATAATAAATTATGGCGAAAAGAAACACTAAAATCAACCGTAAATTTATTTTTTAAAGTTTACTTTCAAATAAGTTTTGGGACAGTTTGCTTTTGAAAATAAATATTAAAAATGCGCAAGAAATCAAAAAATTGAATACCAGTGGTGAATTGTTTTTTTTCAAAGCACCGTACAAACGCATGTGCTTATAACGCACACCTATCGACGAGTACATCATCGTCTACAACTAGAAAAATAATTAGTAATAGATAAAAACACTTGTGAGTTGAGACAATAATCGGGATCTACAGGTTTCACCGTGAAAAAACTTAATCAGTTGCGCTAATCTTCACTAATTTGCTCTATCATTGAGCTCAAATGTGACGGCTAAAGTTCAGACACATGTGGTCATCTTTTGGTTGCTTGGAGCAAAAAATGAAATGATATATTTGCAAAATTAATTTATGAATAATTTTTTATGTGTATTTTTAGTGATCTAAAATCAAGTGCTAAAAATAGACTACCATAAAAAATCTTAAAATAAACTTTAAATTTATAGTTAAAAATTTAATTTTTAGCTATAAGTACAAGTGGAAATATATGCTAAATAATGGTAGAATAAGATGAACAGCGTTGGGACAATGGTAAGAGCGACGTGACATATTTTATCGTGACATATTTTATCATGACAATGGTACTATTATAGCTTTGTGGAAAAAATCAAAAAGAAAATCGCATGTTCCGTTTTTTATCTACAATCAACCTGCAATGTCTTCGAAGAGGAAATAATTAACTTTTTGTCACTTTTAAAAATGGCACTAACATATTTGTTATTAGACCCATATGTCATAGACACATGAGGACTCACGTGTCATAGACAGATGTACTATTTCTAAAAGTGGCAAAAAGTTAAATGCCCCTTAGAAGAGTGTTAGAGCATGCAAGTACATCCGAAAGTCATCTAAAATAAATGTTTATCGCAAAGGAAAAGAAGTGAAAAGGCATGATTCTCAGGTGCTGCGTAAGAATCATCGGCCGTTTCCTTCTGATGTGAGATGGGGAGAAAAAAAAAAAAGGTGAGGAATAATTTTCAGGGAAGAGTCAGGATTGTGATTGATGCTACCATTGGACCTTTTTTATCTGGTGTCGCCTGTTGGATGGACAGAGGAAATACTGCCATTACTCTTTAATTCCTTATATGGTGGATGACTGAAGGGTGATTGTTCGGTCTTTAATGAAAAATCAAAATGAAATATTTGTAAATAAAAAATAATTTGTGCATATATATATATATTCTTAGTGATTTATAAGTCAAGGTTAGAAAATAAACTTCAGTGAAAAACTTCAAAATTAACTCTAAATTTAAGGTTAAAAATTAAATTTTGGCTTATAACGCTGAAGAGAAAAGAGGGGAGTATGAACGGTGCTCACAGTTTTTGCTCCTTTTCGTTTAGGACATCGATGTGATCTTAATAACATATGATCGAAGTTTGAATAACATAGAGATTATTATTGATCCAACTAAAAGTTAAATGATTTTATAACCAATCTACCAATACCATTTTTCATAATAATACTCAAATTTTTACGTCAATAATTTGAGTTTTTTTTCTACGGTGCTTAATATTCAAATGGATCAAAGATTTGAATATTTGAACCCATGGTGTGTAGAATCATACCACCACAGCACCAAATAAGGCTTCACAGTCCCGATACCAGATCAAAGACTGCTTACCAGTGATATCTCTAAATCTCATGAAAGCCGTTGTAAGCCAGAAAACATGATGATATTCCAGACTACTTTTATTAAAAAAATATATTATATTTTATCTTTTAACTAGCTGGATTCGAAGCCTCACTTACATCTATATAATTGATATTAGTTCTTTTTCTAATATCTAAGTTCTTTTTATTTTTTAACTCGTTCGAAAAACAAAGCTATTTGTCCGATCCGGTAAGGAGAGTTTGAATTTTGTGTATTTTGAACGGTTTTTGTTGTTTTTAAACCTCAACAAAAAATTTAAGATGCAATTTTACATATTTTAGCGAGCAACTTAAGAAGGGAGATGTAACGAACGGTCCAACTCTCAAAATAATTTGGAAATTTTAAGTGGTCAAATGGACTTACAATAAGTAAAGTAAATTAAATGTAATTTACTTGGTGGGTTTAATATGAAACCTGTATCAATCATCGACTCCGGTGTTTGTTTTTATCCTCTTTCATTATACTACCACCGTATAATCCATAGAACTAGGTGTCAATTCCCTATCACCCTATATCTACATTAGGGCGTGTTTAAAGTGTGCTAGAACATAAATGGTAACATTCAACGATATAAATAATAAAATTAACTATTATAAAATTAAAAATATAAGATAATAAGATTTTATATATTTTTTAGAAAAAATAATTTCAGTGAAAAACACTCGTGCAAAGCCCGATAAAAGATTGAAAATTCTGGAGCTAGAACCAGCCTTAGGCCTGGTTTAGTTTGTAAAATTTTTTTCAAAAACATTACATCAAATTTTTAAATATACATTTAAAGTATTAAACACAGTTTAATTACAAAACAAATTTCAGATTTCGCCTAGAAACCACGAGACGAATCTTTTGAGTCTAATTAATCCATCATTAGCACATATTGGTTACTGTAGCACTTATGGCTAATCATGTCCTAATTTGACTCAGAAGATTCGTCTCACGAATGGCTAATCCCGTTAGTTTTAATGTTCATATATATTTAATGCTTTATTTAGATGTCCGATGTGATGTTTTTGAAAAAATTTTAGGAGCCATAATGTGAATCTTGTTTTGTCATTTGGAGTGCTTAATACGCAAGCGATTCATGCGAGGCAACCACAGTACCACACCAATGATTATACATTTATACTCACAGATAGTAGATTTGTACCGGTTCATTGGTACAGGAATACTGTAGCTGTCTGCCGTATAAACGTATAGTATAGGTGGCGGTATATCCGTATCTGCGTACTGGCACTGCCAGTCGCGCCGGGGTGGTGGCCGCTCGGCTAGTGCCCTACCCCGGGGCCCACATGTCATCCACCTGACGGGAAGCCCACCGGCAAACAGTTACCCGGGCCCACCGCCGCTGTACCACACTGCACGTTGATTCGACCAACGCGGCGCTCTTTTCCTTCCCCCTACGAAATTACCCTCCTGCCCCCACCCGGGTGTCCCCTTCCCCTCCTAGCTAAACCCAGCCCACGCGCCGCTCCCCGATCCGCGCCGTCCGATCCACCTCGAGAGCCGCACGCCGGCCGTCCACCCCGCCTCGGGATTCGTGCGGGCGAGCTATCCCCACTCCTCGGTGGACCGGGACCACGGTGGAGATCACGGTTGCGCCCCTCCGTGGACCGGGACCACGGGGGGGATTACGGTTGCGCTGCGTGCGCCGCGCCCTTCCGCTACCTCGCGTCCTCCTCACATCTCCTCACACGCGTATCTCTCTCTCTCTCACCAACTCGATCCCCGCGAGCTCTCGAAGCGACCCACCCGCTCGCCGCGCCGCCGCGCCGCCGCAGTCGCAGTGAGGTCGCCGCCGGGAGGGGGGAGGGTGAGATCGACCTGCGTTGACCGGGGATGGACGCGCGGTTCCCGCTGCCGCCGGCGTCGGGGGGCGGAGGAGGGAGGGGGCACCACCGGAGGGCCCACTCGGAGACGTTCCTGCGGCTGCCCGACGCCGACCTCCTCCTGGACCCGGAGGGGGACTTCTCCTTCTCCGACCTCGACTTCCCCTCCCTCTCCGACGACTCCACCCCGGCCGTCTCCGACCCGACCCCTCCGCCGCCGCCGCCGCTGGCCCCGGTGCCGGCGCCGCGGCCGCCGGGAGGGGCCCACTTGAGGAGCCTCTCCCTCGACACCGCCTTCTTCGAGGGGTTCAGCTTGCAGGGTGGAGGAGCGGGAGGGGGAGGGAGTGGGAGTGGAGGCGGTGGGCATAAGAGGAGCGGGTCGATGGACGGGGTCAACTCGCCGTTCGAGGGTGAGTCGGCGCTCTCCGGCGGGCTGCCGGACTACGCGAAGAAGGCCATGCCGGCGGAGAGGATCGCCGAGCTCGCGCTCATCGACCCCAAGCGCGCGAAGAGGTGGGGAAACCGTTTGCTGCTTCGTCTCTTTCATCCATCGATTTTTTAACGTTTTCCAGATCCGGAGGGAAACGTGACTTGCCCCCATCTAATACAGTGATTGTGATACAGCGATTTCCATTTTGAAGCATGCGATTTGAGCTAGTACTGATTGCTGCTGTTTTTGGTGTTTCCTTTCTTAATCTGAGCTATCTCTGCTTTAATTTGCTATGTAATCGGAGAGATTGTATTGGGGCTTGTTAATTTAGGTTAAGCTTGTGGTGGTGCTTCTGTGCAGGATTCTGGCGAATAGGCAGTCGGCTGCGAGGTCGAAGGAGAGGAAGATCAAGTACACTAGCGAGCTGGAGAGGAAGGTGCAGACGCTGCAGACCGAGGCTACCACGCTGTCTGCACAGCTCACTCTTCTCCAGGTATGGAACTCTTCTTTATTCCCACTTTCCCAGTGCCAGATAAGTCTATATTTGTCTTATCATATCAGCTTAGTTTGTTGGTCAATTGTTATGTTTGACATGTATTACTAGTTAGTTGTGACAAAGTATAGTATAGCCTGTACGAAACCTAAATATTTGACTCAATGGTTGCCATGTTATGTGAAGAACTACTGTAAGCAGCCTGCTGCTTAAACCTTTTATGCTATTATTGTATCTAGTCCCTTTCTTTCAAGTTAAAGCAGCTTGTTTGATTATTTTCAGCATTTTGTTGAGTACAAATCAACTTTGAGTCAGAATGGGCTAGTTTTTGTTACTAGAATGGTACAGGAATAACATGTATTATATGATGTAGCTTATGGGTTGCATAAGATTCGGTGAATTTCATTTGTTCATGCAATTCTGTTATGGGCAGTTTTATTGTTGCTATTTCTGCTAGAGTATACGGTATTACATTTTGAACCAAGTAACTGTTATAAGTTATTACACAATAAAGAATTTGTTGGCATTGAGTAGGACTGTTGGTTTCCTTTATGGGTTAGGAACTTAGTGCCCTCCTACAAGTTTGCGGAATATGAGCCAGGAGCTTCAGAAAGTGTAGGAAGTAGAATTTTTAAATTATAGGGCGAAATATTGGAAATAAGAACTTCGTTACTAAACCGTGTATCCTACACATATTTTATGAGATTCCATAAGCTAATGCATACCTATGTTCTTTTCTATTTCAATTAAACTGATGTTCTTATGGATCTAGCACCTCAATTTATTAGATTGCTAGTTGCCAAGCTGTATGTGGCTTTGTAAAAACAAGCGATAACATGAGTATTCCATGGCTGTTGATATATAAATGGACAGCGAGAAATGCGATGTAAATATATATATTTTTATTAATATTTGCAAAATGTTCTGGATTTCTTATGGCAGTTTGCATTAGTGCATAATGGTAGACGTGATAAGCACAATCCCCCCCCCCCCTCCCCCCCCTTTATCAATACTTTCCTGTCCTTATTCTTGATGTAGATCAGTAGATGTTTGTAGCTTGAATGATTGATTGCTCACCACCAATGTGGCTAGTGATGAACCATTTCATAGTATGATTTGAAGTGGATGTGATGAGATGCGTCATGTTAGGATGGATAAATAATAAGTGACCACAGTTTGCAACGTACTATATCTTACTTTCAAGAAAACATGACTAATACTCTTATCATATAATTAGAACATGACAATGAACCTAGAGTTCCAGAGATGACTGATGTTATGAATAATAATAATAATGAATCTGAACTTACTTAAATCATGTTCCTTTCGAAGTCAGCTTATTTTTAACAATGAGCAAACACTATACTTGCTTTTCTTTATACAATGAAGTAACGTCAGTGGCTTGTTTGTGCTACACATCGTATGTTTCTGTTTGTTCATCTATAATTTATTTGATGAGATCAGAGAACTAGAGTGCCATTTGATTATTTATTGGGCTACATGAATATATTTTTTTCTCTCAAAAAATGTATTGTTTTTTGAATTAATGTTGCTTAAGTATTATCTATATAGGGATATGGATGCTAACTTACTATTGCTCGTTGTAGCTCATATTTTGTTGCACGTAACATGTGTATATACTCTATAGATTGTTAAGTTTGGATCAAGCTATCGCACAACACTCTTTTTGCATGCTGCTGATAAAGTGATAATACTATGGTTATTCTGGTAGGCAATTTGCTTGCCAAGCCTGTAGTCCAACAATTTATTTTCTTCCATTTGCATATGTGCCATTTGATAACCTCAAATCTGATTTTTTTTGGCAATTTAATTGAAACCCAGAGGGATACATCTGGCTTGACTGCTGAGAATAGAGAGCTCAAACTACGGTTGCAGTCCATGGAAGAGCAAGCTAAACTACGTGACGGTATGCCCTTACTTTTTGGAACTTCATCACGTAGCCATTAATTTGATGTTGTGAAATAAATGGTTTCCTAAGTAGCATGAATTTCCGAGGCCCAACTAAATGCTTGATTCTTTCGCCATATATCTGTTGGTCTGTTACTCTTGTAAGAAAAAATGGACAGTGCTCTGTTTTGTTTGCCCATGAATTACTTTACGAAAATAATCCCTCTCTACTTCATGCAGCTCTGAATGAAGCCCTGCGAGAAGAAGTTCAGCGACTTAAGATAGCAGCAGGGCAAGCACCAAACATGAACGGGAATCCCTTTAATGGTGGACTCCAACAGCAGATTCCACCCTATTACACACAACAGCAGCAGCAGCAGCAACAGATGTCTTATTTAGGTGGCCACCAAGCTCAGCAACGTCATCCAAGCCATCAGCAGAGCTCATCAAATGGCAGCCAGTCGCTGAGTGGTCAGTCCCTAAACGACTCCATGGATTTCATGTGAGGAGAAGAAACTCCGGGCCCCTATTAAACCAAATATACCAACTGCAGTTCAGCATTGTAAAGATAGCTAATGTACAATGTAATGCATATGAATCATTGAATAGGGTAGCTAGCTGTTCTTTGTACCAGTAAACAGAAGTAATTCTTGTATGACATAATCTATCTTCCTCTGTTTATTTCTGAAGTATTGCCGTAGACTAAGTTAACTATGTTAACCATTTACCTCTTGTCAATGTTTTCCCTGTAAAGTGGCCTTCTGTAACAGTCAATGTTTTCTGGAATTCAGTTAGGGTTACGGATGCAGTTGGTTAGCAAAGGCATTAATGTGCACCGAATCAGGTCTTAATCAAGTAATCTCGGGTGATTAGGAGGTGCACTGGCTGGATCTTGATGATCTAGCCATGCCATCAAAAACTAACATGGGCTGATGGACATGGCTGTGCTGGACTAGCTGCTGCTTTCCTTTGTTTTTAGCTGGAACTCTTGTGATTCCATTAAACCGGGGACACAGCAGAATCGCTGGCCACTATTGACAAGATTCAGATGAGGAGGCTTCTATATTACAACCATACTTAGCTGGACAGGCAGGTGATTAGTCTCTTCTCGTTCATTTGACAATGCTGGAACAGAATGATGGAGGTGATGTGATATGATACGCTGTCTTTTTTTTCCTTCTCCTGACCTTTTGCCTTGCTGTCCTTTTCGTCTTGCTGACTATCCTTCTTTCTTTCCTCCTTTTTGACAGTGGACAGACCCTGGACCTTGGCACTACCGGACTTTAGTGGCAGCCTGTCTAAAAAACTTGCTACAGATTATGGAGGAAAGGGCCCTCCTTTTGTCGGTTCTATACAGGAATATCACATTTATTTTTGTCTAATTCTACTCAATATACTTAGACTGTTCTTTATTAATAGAAAAACATAAAACTATGTTTATATTGTCAAAACTATCAGGAAACTACACTTTTTAGATTTGTCACTTTAGAATCCAGTGCTAAAGTTTGAAACAAGATTGCAGACGTCATCTTTAACTTCAGTAAAACTGGTCTGGGATTAATTCCTCCAAAATTAGCAATTCGGTACTTTGTTTAACAGCTTCGCGAACCTTATTTCTGATTGAACATGCAAACTAACTATGCTAGTTCGGAGTGGATGCAACTAGCTGACGCCCATCTTTGCGCTTATGCTTATAAGCTAAAATTTATATTTTAAAACTTAAATTTGAAGTTAATTTTGGGCCTTTTCACCCTTGTTTATTTTCTGGCATTTGTTTTTTTATCGCTAATAACACATGTATACATTACTCATAAATTATTTTTGAATCGTTAATAAGTTGTTTCACTTATGCTTACTTTCAACAAAACAATGAGGCTGTTAAGAAGAATATACCTAGTACATCTACTTTCCTTTTTTATTTTTGCTGTAAGGGATTGCGGGTCATACAAATTGCGCAAGTTTTTTCTGTTATCATCAGTTTTGTAACTTGTTCTTTAGCACAATTTTTAGGCAAGTCAAAATTTGCCTTATTTGTGCCAGTAGAAACTTGTACTTGCCTCTTGTTCAAATTAATTGAATTGACATCATCCAGTGCCATGTTGGCACATCTGTGCTTAGTAGTACTTCCCTTTGGTGATTAACTAACTGTTCATGTTACATTTGGAAGCATGTTTCAGCAGGAGGACAATATCTTTTGGTGATGCGCCAGAGTAGCTGTAGGTTTTTGAGCACAGGAGAGCATGTCGCACTGTGATGTAGAACAGGAAACAACAGGTTGGTCTGCTCTGCTGATCTTGCCTTTGTTTTCTACAAGATGCTTTCTACTTTCCGTCCAGAAATGGAGGATTTCCACTGGAAATTGTTTGTTGATATTTGCCCAATTTTCCCACTTAACAATACTTTTTAGTTTTCTTCAACAGAAATACTATGTGTCAATCAAATGTTGACAAGTGTAGTGTTAGCATAAATGCTTATTGCATGGTTCTGCTTTGTTGATCATCATGTTGGGCTCCACCAGGAGAATAAAACAAGCAAAGGTAATTATATTATGCATATTTTTTTTCTAGTCTTCAGATTCCATGACTGTTGGAATCATTGCTCTGCTGGAATCACTGATCCAGTATTGCATCAACACTTGATGTTTGAGGCACTAAAGTAATGCTCTTTTCTCTAGTATGATTAGGATAACTAGTCTAAGGTCTCCATCTTCCGGCCTTAACTCATTTGATGTCATCAATGGGTGGAGTGTTTCATAATCAAGGATTCAAGGGTTCATGGCAAGCAGGCAAACTCATAGATTTAATGTGTTGCTAAATGAACTTGAAATCTATTATTTTCTCAATCCCAAATGATTTAATTACTATGTGGTACGATGATAACCTGAAACTATCGTGAGTTATGATGCTTGCCTACTCTTGGATGACTATTTGCCTTTGTTCTCAGGTCATTTCAATTACATCAGTTTCTTTTGCATTGTGATTACAGTCTCAAAGGGATGGTTTTTCCCTGATACCTTTCATATTTTCTTCTCTTCTTATTGTCACTATCTCAAAAAAAAAATCCTATTATAATACTGAAGATGGTAAATTTAAAACTTCCTACTCATTTGATCGACAATATGAACTATGAAAGTTCCATATTATCAAGGATCCATCTCATATAAAAGTCATTACTTTCCTTTCTACTGTTCAGGTTAGTTTTATCGTACTTCAAATCCGTTTTGCTATGGTTAATCATGTCAATGATCCATAGGTGTATTTAGTGATGACATACACTAAAGAAATCACTACTGACAATCCTGAGGTTCCCCTAATCTCCTTGTTCGCGTGTGGGTCATGAATTCTTAGGGGGCGTTTAGATGGGGCTAAATTTTTTTAGCCCATATCACATCAAATATTTGGACACTTATTATAAATATTAAACATAGACTAATTATAAAACTAACTACAGAAATGAGAGCTAATTCGCGTGACAATTTTTTTAAGCCTAATTAATCCATAATTAGTGCATGTTTACTGTAGCATCACATAGACTAATCATAAATTAATTAGGCTCAATAGATTCGTCTTACGAATTAGTCTAAAATTATGGATGGGTTTTATTAATAGTCTACGTTTAATATTTATAATAAGTGTCCAAACATTCGATGTGACATGGGGCTAAAAAAGTTTAGCCCCATCCAAACACCACCTTAGCATGTCCTCTAATACCAGTCACTTCCAGACTTGTTGGCAAAAAAACAAGAAAATATTCTTTTTTGCGTTTCATTTTCATGGTCCACTGATTGAAGCCCATCATATCACCAAAGTACATCATTTGTGCTTTTCTATGTGATTACAACGTTGTAACGTCATTTACTGATTAAACTCTCATGATTTACTGGCTTACTAAATCATCTGCTGTTGCAGTTCCTTTTGGAGGAAATCCTATTGCATACTACCATGGAGAAAATTCCAGGAGGAAAAAGTTCATACAGAAGAACAAGAGTTATCTTGGAAGGAAGAATATCTCCGTGAACTAATTAAAACATTTGTTTTGTGTAAGTTCCCTTTCGGCTGCATCACATCTACCCCCTTCAGACAAGAAGCATTGGTTCCCTGTAGTTACACTCTACCGGCTATATAATAAAACTGCTGGAGTTTAATATCAGTTTGTAGTAATGGTGCTGCATGATTGGTAATACACTACTGCATACATAAAGAATGAAAATGTCTGTATCATAGGCTTACTGGACACTGCTTAAAGAATCATCACAGGTTAACACTAGAGGAGTAAAAATAATAACTGTTGTCGTTGAGGCCATAAGTTTCAGTCTGAAACATTTCTGCTGATTCTGACTGATGGCCAGTGCTTATCCAGAAGATATGGTAATGAAGCAGTTTGTTTTGCACAGAACTAACATCATAGCATAAAACTTTCTTCCTGGTATTGAACCTTACCGTTGCTATATGTTGTCCACAGGTTGTAGCATCATGCATAGAATCGTTTCACATATAATTCAAAACTTGACCACATGCTGACACCTAACAAGAAGCATTCCAGGAATATGCCTGGCAGGCGCACGCTCTGATCACTTCATCTGCTACTTCATTCTAATACACCATAAAGATAGGCACAATTGCTTGCTCATATATCTTCCAAGAGATTTGTTTTAGTCTAACAAAAAGTAACAAAAAGTATATCAAGGTACCGGTATCTCGCGGTACCAAATCGTTTTTGATCGTTGGATCAAACAGTGCACATCCTACTCAGCTAGATCTAATGGTGAGAAACGATTTGATACCTCGAGATACAGGTACCACGAGTTACTTTTTATTGGACCGGAGCAAATCTCATCTTCCAAAGTTGGTAGAGAGAACTAAACCAACAAAGAATGAACTTTTGTCAGATGAATGTCCCATTTGGGGCTTCAAGATCAGACAAATTAGCTTACATTAGCCATGAAGATCCTAGGTCCACATATATGAAATTATTTCTCTCCTATATTCAGAAATGGTCTTAACACACAGCCTCTTCCTTGTATAAATAAGCTGCATGCCTGTATGAAACCACAGAAACCAGAGCATGCTGTTCTTGTTGAGGTAGCAACTCAAAAACCAAATTAATGGAGACCATGGCATACCCTTGCTCCCCTCTCATCCCCTTCTCCACACAATTTGAAGATAGTAGCAGTAGCTTTCTCCTGTGGTCTCCTCAAGCAGCAGCTGCTCCAGATGAGAATGCCAACATGTGTGAATTTGATGGTGATCATTCTCATGGTCAGCAGCAGGATGATGAGTTCTTGGACATGATGGTCCAAGAAGCTGCTGCTGATTTGCTGCAAGATGATTTCGCTTTCTCCAATGCTGATTCATTAGCTAGCTTTGATGTTGATGAGAGACTAGCAATGGCAGGGCATGACAATGGCAACCTGGTGGCAGTCCAGGAGGAGACCATGGAGAGTTCATGTGATCTCCTCCTCGCCGGCGCCATGGCAGTGGAGGCCGGCGACGCCATCCAAGCCACTGCTATCATGTCGAGGCTTGACGACCTCCTCGCCGACATCGCCGGCGGTGGAAGATGTGATGCAGCGGCAGGAGCAAGCCTCCAGCTGCGGATCTCCGGTGCGGTCTGGTCATTTTTTCGAAGGACGGAGGTGCACGTCCATTGCTCCCAATTAAGATAGCGTCTTGCACTGAAATGAGATCATATTGCCGGCAAATTAGATGGTTGTGGTTCTTGTTAATGTTCTCTCGGATGGAGTTTCATCGCGTGAGGTGTTTGATTTGTTTTATAACGCAAGATGTTTGACTTTTTTTTCTTATAATGTTTGACTATTTATCTTATTTAAAAATTATAAAAATATTATTTATTTTGCTTGTAACTTACTTTATTATATTATCAAAAGAACTTTAAGCACGATTTATTATTTTTTTTATATTTATACTAAATTTTTAAGTAAGACGAATGTTCAAACGGTAAAAAAAATCAAACATTAGAAGCATTTCACAGCCGTACTCATCGAGATTTATCTTGATGTTTGTTTCTCCTGAATGAGCCAGGTGTCATCAGCCCGTTGTTCTTGTGTGAGCAGATCGAGATCGATGGCCGGTCGATGCAAATGCAGCAAAAAGTTTGATGAATCCTAATAAGAAGTCATTGAATTTCGTGTGATTATTACTCCTTCCGTCCACGGCGTTGATTTTTTATCCACGTTTTACTATTCGTCTTATTTAATTTTTTAAAATATGTAAAGCTATATATATATGTCTAAAAGTATATTTAATAATAAATGAAATGATATAAAAATAATTAATAATTATATAATTTTTTAATAAGACGAATAGTTAAACGTGTATAAAAAAATCAACGGTATTTAGAGACGGAGACAGTATTATATTATGTTCTTTGGCTCTTGCATTTGTTCCATTCGAAGGTTTGTGTCCTGTGTTTTGGGGCCATGCTTAAACTCGATAGTATAAAGTAAAGTGTATTTTAGTTTATTTTTTATCATTTAAGTTTTATTTTAGGTCACTCTTAAACACACTTTTTTATTTTTATTTTAAATTTAACAAATCTATATTGTTATAATTTAAATCATCAATTATCTCGTAGATTGATAAACGTGTGAACCTTTTGGCGAGTCCCTCATTTTCCTTCACATTACGGTGAGGAGGGAATTCCGATTACATACAGTCACAACCTTGACTGCAAGTTAAGGACTACACGAAGTTTCTGATGATCAACAACCTAGATCTTATGCTACAGTCCTCCATGCTACAGAATTTGTGCTACAATATTTCTGCTACAACGTGTCAGGTTGATTTGGACCATCCGATTCGCACTCCAATAACCATCCGATTTACATCCAATAGCAATAAATGCTACTGCCTAAGTTGTTGCTATAGCATCTACAGGTGATCCAGATATGTGAGGAGGCAATGCTCCTCCAATGGCATGGACTGCAAAGGAGGTGATGTTCTTTGTGGGACAAAGCGCAAATATAAAAATACCACGCAAAAAGAATGCAACATCCTAGAGATTATTAACCGATCCATGTGCAAACTAATAATATCAAGATATTTTTGTCTTTTCTATCTGCTAGTGTAATGAAACAAAACTATATTCTCTACCTTTCCTACGTAATTACCTATATCAATACGTAATTGCCTCTTACTTGATTATGGAGAGTTAGATTTTTACCTTTGGGATATGCAAACACCGAAAAAGTTTTCATAGTGTATTTGAATTGATTTCTTGACCTTTACTGGCATTGGACAAACAAACCCCACACATGCATTTATTAGTCTTTCTACCTTAAAACCAGAGGATCATATACCAGCTAACTATTGGCTATAAGCTCATATTAAAGCCAACGTATATAATATATCCGGTATTTTTCTTCCATATCTTTCTGATATTTATGAATTAATTCTATTTTTATCTTAGAGCACGTATAGAGCTAACTCTTATATAAGAGTCAAGAATCTTTCTTTTTTTTCTCTCCATCCTTCGCATATTATGCGTATAGTAGATATCTTGCATAAAAGTCTAAAATTCGCTCTAATCATAGAAAGATGTAGTGCTCGCCGGCACATCAACAGAGAGTATACACACCCATCACTGGTATTTGATACTATGTCGATGATGTACTCCCTCCTATCATAAATATTTAATATTTAAGATAAGATTCAATAAAACTTTTCATATCGATGTTGTATCAGTATAAGTTTATAAAATCTAATAAATTTATGCCATTACAATAATACTTTTTCATACAAATCTATGCATATGTTTTAAGAAGCATTTGAATTTTAAAAAGTTTGATCAAATATTGTCCAAAACTTCAGGACCCTGCAAATTTTGCTTCACTGTGGGCCAAACACAAGTAAAGCCCACACTAAGCTGACAGCCCAGTACACATTAAAGCCGACAGAATGCAGGTGCACTAGTTTGCACCCAAGTCATATCAAATTCACTTTGGAACATAGAGTAGTAGTGTATACTCCAGCCAATTAGGATTTTCTGTCGGTTGGTTTGCCAATCACTGTCCAATCCATATATAATCTCCTTTCTCCTGGGGAAATTTTTGTCTAATATTTAATTTTGACCCCATCTTACTAGTAGACTATTAGGTCACCTAATCATGCATTTCTTTTGTATCCATGTGCCAAGAGACCACTGGTCGGAACCGTCCAGGGCAAGGTTGTCATGATGGATCAGCAACTCTCTGCAGTGAGCGGGACATTGCAAACGATATTTTACAAATAAAAAATAATTTATTAATATAATTTTTATATATGTATTTTTAATGATCTAAAAGTTAAGGCTGAAAAACAACTTCGGTAAAAAAAAAACCTCAAATTTAACTCTAAATTTAAGATTGAAGATTTAAATTTTGGTTTATAAGTAAAAACAGAAGAAAAAAGCGATTACAAATTTAAATCTGTTGTAGGTCATGCATCTTAATTTGGTTGAGCTTTAGGTTCTTTTTGAAAAGTAAGAGGGCTGAAATTTGGGAAAGCACGGTGGTGTGGTGGTGACTGGTGAAGTCTCCACCCGATAAGGTTCAAACTTTGCTGCTCACGAGTATTATGTATATGCAAGTTGGCTTTTTATATGAATTAAATAACAATGGAGATTTACTATTCCTCATTACGTCTACTTAAGTACTTCCTCCGTTCCAAAATAAGTTTATTCTTTAGTTTTTGGATACGATATTTGACTCTTCGTGTTTGAAAAGAAATTATGATTAATATTTTTATTATTATTAGATGATAAAACAAGAATAATATTTTACACGTGATCATTTTTTTGAATTTTAGTACAAAATTTTCAAATAAGACGGATGATTAAACGTTAGACATAGAAATCGAAAAATGAAGTTTTTCTATGGCGGAGGTAGCATGTGTTAAAGAGCTCACTCATGTGGGTGTGAGAATGTGGTGTGTGACCAAAAAAGTTCTAAAATTTTGAAAGATCTTTTTATAATATTATAAAAACCAAAAACTCAATCGTCCTAAAGCTTACAGCATATCTCAGCTTTCATACACATCTTACACTGCCTTTATGCATCACAAAAACACAAGATCCTAATTCACACGTGCAAGCTAGCTTGAATCGATTTTCAAGAGTTGAGGTGAGACAAAGTTGAGTGGCAAAGGTGTTAGCTTTGCATAAAAAAGAAAAAAATAATTAAATAAATAATTGTGGGGGGGGGGGGGGGGCAAGATAAGACCAGCATGGAGTGGATCAAAAGGCTGCCAAGCATACATGATTAGAGCAAGTTGACAGAGGCCTTACACCTCAACCCTGAAAGCTACTTCCTCAATCCATTGCTGCAACCTCCTCTTCCTCTTCTGAAGAAATGGATAAAACTACTGCACACTGCTCTGTTCAATCTGACTTAGGTAGGGCCATCCACCACTACAATGTGTTTGCTAGTGCCAACAGCCAAAATGCCTCACCAATCACATGCATTCTCCAACCTTTTCTTCGTATTAGGCCCTCTTTAGCTCCCAAAAACATCGCATCGAATTTTTTGACATCTAAATGGAACATTAAATATACATGAACATTGAAACTAGTTACACAGTTATGGAAGAAATTGTGAGACAAATCTTTTGAGCCTAATTAGTACTCATAAGTGCTACAGTAACCTATATATGCTAATGACGGATTAATTAGGCTCAAAAGATCCATCTCGCAGTTTCTTAGCAAAATTTATAATTTATTTTATAATTAGACTACGTTTAATATTTCAAATGTATGTCTGTATATCTGATGTGATGCTTTTGTAAAAAAATTACGCACTGAACAAGGCCTTAGCAATAGAAGAGAAAGAAGACTCAGACACCTTTTTTTTTTTTTCCTTCTCTCCAGCATTTGCAGCAACTTCCATTGCTTTCTTGATCTCAAGTGTGCCTGGTACCCACGGCACCAGTGCTAGTGTCTCTAGCCAGAATTCATCAGACTTTGGGGTGTTCCTTTGATGATTACTCAAAGACCAAAGTATGCATTGCACAAACCATGTGGATAAGCTTTATATAGTCATTATATATATATATTTTTTGTCAAGAAATTGTTGAGCAACATTCTTGTAGGTTTTGCTGGTCGATCTCTTTTTTTATTAGTTGCTTCTCTGTTTGATTTATAAATATAAACTAGATGATAGCCCCGTGCATTGATGTGGGAATTTATATGAGTATAACACCACCAAATTACTTGCTTCTATGGTTAGCACGTTAATTATTTGTTTATCGAATATAGTTATTGTCAAGTGAAAAATATATATGCTTTTTTATTTGCATATACATATAAAATTGACTTGGATAAATGGAAGGGTAATTCTCATCCAAATTAGTAGAATTAGTGGCTAATTAATTATTAGATTAACTACACTAAGTAGGTTGTTAGTGTACATGACATATGGATAGTTGGGATCAAAGTATGAGAGGGATCCGGATGCTATTATTCTAGGGCTCAATGCATGTTAAGTTTTTGGTGAGAACTATATAGGATACACAAATAGTTGTATTTTCCATACCGTAGGTCATGTTAGAAATAAAAGGCATGGGCGGATGCATCCCATTTTGATATGCCAGGTGATATCGATGAGATTAAACAAATCTTATAATAAAATAGTGATAATTATTTTATACTAGTAAATTGAGATGAGCTTATGATATAATAGGTGACCCCAATCGATGTTGTAGCCCAAGTAGTGTTTTTTTTTTATTGCTTCTTCCGCGTTTGATGTATATTGAGTCATTGACAAAAAAGGTCATACTCTCCTCAGTAATAAATAGCTTTATCTTTCAATTCTCATGTAAACCAAAAGTAACAGATTTAACCATGGTATTTTCTCACTTCTAGTGAATAGGGCTAAAATAACTTATGCTACTTGGATCTATAAATAGTATGCGTTTGAATAACCTCGCTAAAATAGAGGGCAAATTTATACCACCATATCTTCCTTTTCGCATACACCCCTTCAGGACATAGGCTGCTTTCGTTTTGAATGGTTTTGGGGTAAGTTATCCGGCACGAAAAACGTTGCAATAGATTACTACACGATTAATTAATTATTAATTATAAAAAACTAAAAATATATTAATATGGTATTTTAAATCAATTTTTCTATATTTTTTTTTAAAAATAGCCTGTTTAGTAGTTCGAGAAACAGTTTACGAGGAAAGCTGGATACCTAAGGGAGATAACTAAATGCGGCCATAGTACCATTGCAAATAATGAGGCATGATATGTACTACCCAATCCTTGGACAAAGAAGTGGATGGAGCTGTGTGACTTTCTTCAGTTCCTCTCTCTAGCTAGACTAAAATTTTTCCAAGAACATGACCCATCAGGCCCCCCAATGCAATTGTGACACACCAAAGGGAAAGTGGCATCCCTTTTCTTGCCAAATGGAGCCTAAGTGTAATAATGGCCGACACTAGTGCTCTTTCAGCTCCAAGCTTACGTTGCCAGCCCATCACAATGAGATCCAGCTACTTGTTTTTTTATCTACTAATTACTAGATTATCGGTAAACTTCTCAAGTTTCTAAACAGGACTATTTTTTGGATAGAAAATATCTCTATATAAAATTTCTTAGAATACCTTTTAAAATCCATTTCAATTTTGTAATATTTAATTCATTTATTTGTATCCTTGAAAAGTCATCCCAAAATCAGATAATCTACTATGGTCCGAGAGAGTTTAAGTGCACATGTTATATATATATATATGCTTGACCATGCTGCCAAAAAGAATAATATTTAAAGTTTTCTTGAATTATGGATTATAACAAATTAGCTTCATATTTAACCATGTTCCACATCATTGTTCAATTTATATAGAACTAGGTAAGATCTTTCCTAAGATATATCGGCCATGATGATGCGGGATTTTATTTTAACACATTGTAGAGATTCTCCTATTAAGTAGGAGTAGTAGATTATTGTTCGCTTATGTTTGATGCCTGCCTCCACTAGTCTCTTGTGTAACACATGCAATGCATACGTTTAGAGCATCATTAACAGTTCATTTATCTCATCATCTATCCTAAAAATAGAGGATAAAATATAAAGATTAAACTCCAGCGGAACATACATCTCATCCTCTACTTTTAGATATCATCCATATTTAGAGAGAGAAACTCTGTATTTGGATGTTCTCTCCATTCTCCAAAAAAATATGGAGGATGTCATATATGAATGATCTGCTGGAGTACAAAGAGATATACATGATAAAAGTGTTTTAGATGATCATTCAAATAAAGATATGGATAACCAAATTTAGATGATCTATTGGGGATGCTCTTTAGAGGATGATTGCCAAACATCATATTTGTAAATGAAAAATAATTTATAAATAAAATTTTTATTTGTGTTTTTAGTGACCTAAAATCCAAGGATGAAAAATAAGCCACGATGAAAACCCCCAAATCAACTTTAAATTTGAGGTTGAAAAATTCAAATTTTGGCTTATAAACATAAGCAAAGTGAAAAAATTGGGCTTAATAAACACATACACTAGAGCAATAGTTAACATATCGTTACACGTCGTACATTAATAGTCATTTTCAGTAATGGGCTGAGAATGTTCCAAAATCAAAGTATCCTTGCTTTTATGCGATTTGTCAAAAGGAGATCGATGATATTGCCCTAGTGCTAATTAATAAGAAGTATATATGCTTTCTAATGCCATGAGATCAGATCAAATCTCATGAAACCATGAGAATAATATAAGCATGTAGTAATATACTCGGCCTATAACTAACCTCATTTAGTGGGAATCAACCCCTTAATTTTCTTGTAGATGTGGTATGGAGGATCTATAAGGACGATGTGGTCTAGGGGATCTATAAGGACGAGTTCGTTTGAACAACTTGAGCTAAGCAATTCAGCTTACGGAAAATAGGGTAAATTATTAACGCATGATTGATTGCGTATTAATTATTTTAACCTTCAAAATTAAGGTTATTTGATTTTTTAAAAAGCAACTTTCATATAGGGTAATTAAGTTGCCAACTTTCCACTTGATAGTTTGGAAACCATGTGCGTGACCTCAAACGAACTCACCTAATATTTTTCCACCAACACTTTCTTGATACGTATAAACGATCAATTTATTACCCCTACGATTACAAATAATTTTCTATTGCACAAACATTCATTCAAACATTTAAAGCTTTGTGATATCAATATCTTCCCGTGTCCAAATATTTCGCAGTAGAGATGAGAGGTCAAAATTGCATTCAAAATACTTTGTTGATGTGTCACTTTCTAAAAATGGAATGGCAAATCCCATAGTCCTCCTACGGCTAAAGATAAAACAGAATATACACGCATATGTAAACACTTGCACATGATGTATTTGAACATTTGTGCATTCTTGTTAATCCTTCTCTTTTATTTTACCAGTAACATACCCATACTTTACAACACATCAAACCCGTAAATTTGGAATGGAACGGGCTGGGAGGGTGGATTGGAGAGAAAGCACTGGATCCCGCTGTTGTTACACAAGCGGCGTGGAAAGAACTCAAAGAAGTGGATGAGCATGCTGCATACCGTGGGGAGGAGGGGGGCCACGATTGGAGGCCTATTTTTGCAATTTTTTCAGCGAAAAGAGGATGCCTCTATTTAAAAACACTTTTGAGCAGTAGAGACTTGTCATTAAGGATATTGACAAAGTCGTGAGATACCTGTTTGATAATTGTTTACTTTAATAATATAATTAAATTATATTCTAATAATATGTTCATATTGTTATTAAAATACAATAACATTAAACTATTTTGTGATAAATTTATCGATATGATTTTCATAACTCAAATCTCAATATTTATACATGTTTACTCTACTAAGTAATATCTTGGGTTGTCTATACACATTTGAAACACTATGTATACTGAAGAAATGAGTGATTATATATGTGCACTTATTCTGGATGTCAATGCATGGAATGGAATTAGGATGTGACATGCTTAAACTATTTTGTGATAAATTTATTGATTAATTTTCATATCTCAAATCTTAATATTTATACATGTTTACTCTAGTGAGTAATTTCTTGGTTTTTTTATGCACATTTGAAATAATATGGATACTGAAGAAATGAGTGATTATATATATGCACTTATTCTGGATGTCAATGCATGGAATGGAATTAGGATGTGACATGCTTACATGGGGAATAAACATGCATGGACCCCAGGGAAGGATTCATCATCTTAGGTTCTCCCCTTCCTCCCTTCCTTCCACTTTAAGCAGATTCCAGCCCGCACTACTATAGGCTTGGTTCTAATCCACATTTTGGATAAGCAACCAGCAAGGTTACAGCAGTCCACATCAAGGGCACCTTTGTCATTTCCCCCATTATGACATGCACATAGACCGGTTTAAGGATATCATCTTTAATTGCCCTTGTTTAACAAGTGTTGCTATGGAGTGATGGAGGATGGACATGCTAAAGAGGAAGGGGATATACTATAGGACAGTAGAGCCAAACTAAACTACAGCTAGAGTTAGGAGTTGGTGCCCTCTATGTTGGTGATATTTGTTTGTTGTACATATATGCATCATAATATATATGTTGGATGGAGGAATGATGCTTAGGATAAACCATGAATGATAAATAATCATCTTATTATTGTTTTGTTTGATTGTATGTTTCATGAGTTGACACCCATCCAATAAAATGTTAGAAATACATCAACAGTCAGTATAAGGCTAATGGGACAAAATTGATAAGGAAAAAAAATAAAATTATTGACTAGACTAAAGTTTTTGAAACAAATGTCAAGTGCGTATCCTATTCTTTTTTATGCATTATTTATTTAGAAAATTTACAATCGTGTCATTATAATTTTGTAAAGTTGAAGATATGTCATTGCTCACATATGAGTCAATGGTACGTGGGCCAGAATGACATATCTCCAATTTAATAAAATTATAATAGCAATCTTACGATTTTCTCTTATTTTATTTTAAACTAGTTACGGTGTTGATATCAAAGGCTCACTACTTCCTACTTCAATATAAATTGATCAATTATGGCGAAAGCATGTCATCAACTTGTCTAACAATCGTGAGCTACCATGTTGACTAGTTTGTGGGGGCGTATTTTGATGAATAGCCCTTTGGTCTTAGCAGTGGTCCAAATCACACGCTAACTGAAATGATTATAATGTAAACATTGTTTGGTAAACTTATTTGACACGAAAGATGTAGAAATCATATTTTAGAAAATGCCACGTGTGCACTAACCCCCGTCAACACTATGAGTGTCGCATGATCTATCTTGTCAACGCTACTACTATACCTCTCTGTTTTCCATGCATGACTCCTTAAAATTTTGCACACACGCCCAACCATTTTCTATTTAAGAAAATCGCATAATCATCATTTATTTTATTATGATATGGTTAAGTATATGTCTAGAAAAAATGTTTTCATTTTAAAATGTACTCTTATATAACTTATATTGCACATTTACATCAACCTTTTAACAAGAAATGGTTAAATATTTTCTCTTGCACATTATAAGATTTTCTGGTCTTGCCTAGATTTATTCGTGCGCTAATGAATCTAAACACATATACACAATATATACATTCATATTCATATACAGATGAATCTACGCAAACCCAAAAAATCTTATAATATGTAACGAATGGAGTATATGTCTACAATGAAAAATATTTCTACACTGTTTAGTGAAAACTAATATTAAAAAAAAACTATGGTGACGTTTAATAAATAAGGAACGGTAGGTGGAAATCAAATGTGAAAAAGATGAGAAGCGATTAGTAGTTTGAATAGTACCCCATAAATTATATTTTAATATATGATTCGAATAGTAAAAATGATCTTAATTATATTTAATATATGATTCAAATAATAAAAGTAATTCAAATAATAAAAATAATCTTATTTTAGAAGGTACTCCTTCATTTTATAATATGAGACTTTTAGTCCTTGTCTTGATTAATTAATATAGATACTAATAAGATAAGGCTGATATCTCACTCGCTCAAGCCTGTAACCTGCATAGCACGGCGGGCCCACACGCCAGTGGCTGTCACCAAAACAGCAGTGAACACCCCCCGTCGTGTACGCCTAGCAACAACCCCGTGCACGGGAAACCCCTATCCACGCCTACCCGCACCGCGTCCGCTAGACCACTCTCCCTGCCATGCGGGTCCCTTCCAAGCCGCACCGCGTGGACGAGGCCCACGCAGCCATCCCCGAGGCGTCGGCCACGTGGGACGCGCATCGCTCCCCCCAATTGAAAAGACGCCTTTGCCCCTCTCCTCCCCTCGCCTCGTGTTTCCTTCCCCACACGCACACGCACACCTCGCTCGCGCGCCTCTCTCTTCTTCTCTCTCCACCCACTCTCTCTCCTATCCTCCTTCTCTCTCCTCGCGAGCTCCAGCTACGCGAGCCGCGCCCACCGCCTCGCGGAACCTTCTGGAGCGCGCGCGGGGTGGGGGTGGGTGTGGAGAGCGGACGGAGCGGGAACCCTAGGTGATGCGCGCGCGGTGACGGGCCGGAGTGGGGATGGCGGCGGAGGGGGGCGGCGTGGAGGAAGGGGTGGGGGAGAGCTCGTCCCCGCCGCGAGATGCCGCCGGACCCGCGGGGGCGCCCACGGCGTCGGGCGGGAGCGGCGGCGGTGGCGCGGGAGGTGGAGGGCTTGACGTCTGCAGCCAGGTGTACGAGCGGCTCGTCGCCGAGGGGAACGAGGAGGCGGCCGCGCCCGACTTCCGCGCGCAGCTCGAGGCCCATTTCATGCGGCTTCCCCACAGGTGATTTGGTTGATTACCTGATTTTGCTCCTGCTCGTTTGGTTCCCTCTCGTTGAAAATCGGTGTGTGTGTGTGTGTGTGTGTGTGTGTTGGGGGGGGGGTTCGATTTCGCGTCTCGAATAGGTGGTGGAATCGTTTTTGGGTGTTTGGGGGGCGGTCTCATGATTCATGAAGCTTATCGGTGAGGTATGTGTAACTGTGTGAAGACGGTGTCATTTTGGTTATGCTTCATCCGGTGCTTGATTTGGTAGGAACGTTGTTTGGCTTGAGGAAGGAATTAGAATTCAGTTAGTATGTTGGAGTTTGATGTGTTTTTTTCCTTCTACTGTGATGAATGGAACAGTGCGTGATTTATTAAATTGAGCTGGACTTTCTCGATTTTCAACCGGTATGTTCTGGGGATTAGAGTTAAGCTTGAATTAAACGAGTGGTTAAACCTTCTTTTGTTGGGGGGTGGGGGTGGGGGTGGGTGGGATCACTCACTTCCAGAGAGTACATTTCTTATGTTCTGATTCCAAATTCTTATCCATTACCTTCACTAATTGCCCGTTCTGACTGTGGTGGCAATGGCTCTCTACTATACTTGCATACAATTAAAAATTGAAGAATTGGCTCAACCGTGGAGTTGGCCTCGTAGTTATCCCGTGTGATTGCTTGTTTGGAGACTTCTTCTCTTATATGGTATCTCATAACTGAAAAAGGAAGCTGATAGCTGCATAATATTGCTAGGCAATTATCTATTCCATCATTCTGGTCTTTATGCAATGATCAACTTAAATATTGGTTCCTGTTTTGTTTTCTCACTATGTAGCTATCAACTGGATATCAATGTTGACAAAGCTGAAGATGTCTTAGTCCATCAGAAGGTCTTGGCAGAAGCAAAAGATCCTGATAGACGCCCTGCGTTCCATGTTCGTTTCTTGAGGGTAAAGCTCTTACGTTGATCTGAACTATTGTAGAAGTGACTAATTTGTGTTATGCGATTTTAGGAGTTGCATATTGTTCATATTGAAGGTATTATTGCCAGGTAAGTGTAGAACTCTAGATTGAAAAGAATGTTGTAACACCAATATTATGAATTTTGGCATGTAACTTTAGAGCTGTATTCTAAGGTGTAGCATGTCATTGTACTATTTCAAGGAGATTTCTGAATCAAAATGCACAGTTTTTTATGGTTAAACAGATGAACTCAACAAGAAGAAAGGAATAATTCAGTTCAATGTGTATATCATTTGATTTTATACTAATAAAGGCCTTGCCATCAGATCATCTAAAAAGACATGGAGTGGACCGACAATTTTATGATTTTTTTTCATTAGATTGTGTAGCCATCATTGGGATCTCTTCTACAATGATATGGAAGTAGGGCCGTGGCCATTGTACAAAGACAAACACTAATGTTGCCATCATTTGCTGAACTGTCTCATTTAACACTGAAGAGTGAAGAAAGTGGCAAGTTGTATTTGTCAATACATGTGTGATCGTTGTTCATATAGTATATACATAATATAGTACAGCTGATTGTCTTTGCTGAAAAATGCCATGATACAGGTAGGAGGATGCTCACCACGTACTACACTATTTGTGAGGATAACATTTTTAGCTATTATTATTAAATGGTTTTTATATGGTATGCATATAATGTTACAATATTTGATGATCTAGAGAGATAAATTGGGGTGAGAATTCTGCTAGCTTTTAGATTTTATTTTATTTTGCTTATTTTGCCAATGTTACATGGTTGTTCCATGCATTACTGATTGTTTATCTTTAGTATCACTAATAGAAATCGGAGTTGTCAAATTGACTCTAAACTTTGATCGAAGATTGAAGAAGTGGATCCGACATATGACTCTGACGCATCTGAAGATGTGGCTGATGATGGTGATGATCTTTCTGTAAGGTAATAATGCACTATGCTATGATGCTGCCTCCATTGTTTTTTAGGAGGGAAAGATTGTGTTTCTTGCTCAGCAACTCTGTGGTGCCACCTTAGATCCTTCATGGATATCACATGTGTTGAAACCACTCTGAAACTGGTGGAGGGATGAGTTCTATCGGTTTTGAGACTAGAGGGATGAGTTTTACCCAGGTTTGCAGTCAAGGGACAAAAATTAAATGAAACAAGAGTTTAGGGATGAGAAATAGCCTTTTTGAGTGACACTATGAAACTTTTTGGAAACCCAAGTTGAATTGGCTTGTTCTGTTTCTAGTTTGTCATAAAAAGCTGTATTCCATTATATTCACTGAAGCAATGGTTCTTGAGTACACTGATGATACATCTCAGAGTAGCCTCATGTTCTTGGACAATTGTAATACAACATGCAAAGATAGTCAAGGACCAGAAACTCAGTTGAGCATGCATAAGAATTACTGGGATTAGTGGTATATGTTTCCGTTATAATAAAATTGATATTGCTGTGGCATGATATGGTGTAAATTAGAGTTTGTTATTTCTGTTAGGTTTGTTGAAAAGCTATGGAGAACCTAATGGTTTGGAAATCATGTATCGTTGTAGATAAATTGTCTTCCATTTCTTGTTATGTGTGGGAAAGGAACATTGTAATTAGACATTCTTTACAAAAAAAAAAGATGTAAGAAAGGGTTAAGCATATAGTTTGGTGTACTCAAGAATTTACATACTAAACTTCCTGACTTAGTGTTGTCTGCTTCCTTTGCATTCTTCTGATATGTTGCATCTGAAGTTCTTCTAGCTTTGTTATACTAATGTATCTCCATTATAGTCATCGTAGGGCCTATTGCATAGTAACCATAGATAGTGTTTGTATGTAAGTATACATATACTTCTATAGACAGTACACCAGAGACAAAGAATGTGCATAAATACGGAATATGGTACCTACCTCAAGTATTTGGGAAGTAACCCGACATAAGTGATGTCTCCTAAATCTCCTTGAATAAGTCAAAACCACTTGTGTACTTGCATGGGCAGTTGGACACACTGTTACATGCCCATGCACATAACCTAGAGAGAAAGCTTGAGATTTCTTAACCCTTTAAAGGCTTGTTAATCCTGTATGTATATATTTTGCAGGCAGGACATATCATATACACACATTCATGAGGTAGTTTTCTCCACTGTTGACAAGCCAAAGCTCCTTAGTCAGGTCAGTAATTATATGTGCCTTTTGGCTTAACCTCATCGTACATTTGCATTTTTTTTATTTACGTTCCAATTTCAGCATGTACTTTGTTTTTCAATCAGTATAATTTGGGCATTCTAGCTTATTTGCCATTATTGCTTATAATCTACGCCCTCCGTCCCAAAACATAACTTCAAGCATTCAAAATGAGTCCCAAAATACAACAAATTCTACACCTACACTCTTTTCATCCAACCACAAACTTCCACCACAGAAGTTTCCCACCTACTTTCTCTTCTCGACCAATCATAATCTTCCCCCATTTAGTTCCATCAACTTCCTTATACACGTACCCAGCTTAAAACTTATATTTTGGGATGGAGGAAGTAGCATCTTATTGAAAGGAGTTTTGCACGGTTGTTCTAGAGTCTAGACCATGCATGCTAAAGTTGTTTAATTTATGCTTTCCTGATAATAAGTCATTTGTTTGTTTTTTTTTTGCTCACAGTATATCATCTAACCGCAATATGTTCTGACAGCTGTCTGCTTTGCTATCTGACATTGGATTGAACATCAGGGAAGCACATGTTTTTTCGACATTTGACAACTATTCTCTCGATGTTTTTGTTGTTGATGGCTGGCCCATTGAGGTAATGTTAGGTTCTGATTGCTGAACTATCTAGATGTAAATTGCAGAACTGATGTGTGGGAATCTTTCCTTTGGCCTATTATTCCTAGAAAATAGGTAATGGTTACCACTGTTTAGTTTTGCTTTAATAGTTAAACGATTTACTCCTCTATAAACGATACAATCATTTGAAATGTGACCATCTATACAAATCTGTGGTCTTTATTAGAGTGAGGGTAGTGTTAGTGCTTGGGGGCATGAGTGCATAGTCAATTGATAACCCATGGCTTTAATTTTGAAGAGCTAATTGGACCAAAAAAATGTTTATTATTTACTCATGTGACTCACCTAGCCTTAAGGTAATAGCCTGATACATACATAAGCTTTGTAATTTCCTTCCTTCAGAAATAATCCTGAGCTTGCTACAATCTACTTCATTGCATTTTTCTTGAGGCTTCTGCCTTCGAAAATCATCTGGCAGCTGGTTAGCATTGTGATACAATCACCAAGGATATGCTGTATGAACAAGAAGTACTGTGAAGCTTTATGCCAATGAACTAGCCAGCTGCATTCTGGTTCTTTTGTTATGAACTGTTTCTTTCAAATGATGACAACATTGCAATGGTTGATCAGGACACTGAAGGTTTGCACACGGCACTGGAAGCGTCCATTTTAAGAAATGAGGTAACTTCTCGACTATTTCCATGGCGATGCTTATCATGGTTATCTAAGCAATAAGCATTTTTGCATGTGGGTAATTATCTTGCTTTTTGTACTTTTGCGACGAGTTGGTGCATGATGCAATGTTTGGTTCCATTTTACAAATCTGACAGTATAGTTTGTTGTTCTCTCTGAGAATCCAGGGATCATGGTCTGGTTCATCTCACTCATCAGCTGCAGAAAGAACACTGCCATTCCAAGTAAAAGGTGGTGAATGGGAAATTGACAAACGCCTGCTAAAGATGGGAGAGATGATTGCTTCTGGTTCTTGTGGGGATTTGTGAGTCAATTGTATACTGCTGAGTTTGTCTCTGTATTCAATTATTCATTGCACTTCGTTTTTATGTTGTGTTATCCTTATGTGAAGGTTTCATGGGACTTATCTTGGTGAGGATGTTGCTGTTAAAGTTCTAAGATCTGAGCATTTGAATAAGAACGTTTGGAATGAGTTCACACAAGAAGTATATATTCTAAGGTATTTAACATTATAAGATGCTTTGCTTATGCAACTCTTTTTAACATTTACCATTGTGAATTAATTGTTTAAGCATATCCAATTCTCTCCTTGCGTATCCATGAGCACATTACTACTCTTAGTTTTAGAATGTCTGAATTGCAAGTACCAGTAGCTAAATATTTATGTGTTGCCTTCATCTCCCATATTTGTTTCCAGGGAAGTTCAGCATACTAATGTTGTGCGATTCATTGGTGCATGCACAAAACCACCGCAATTTTGCATAATTACAGGTAAGATTTATGGCAACACCAACTGGTTCTCATAGGGAAATTTTTGAAGAATAGTTTATTCCTAAAAAGAAAGCATGTGCTGAATAGTTTTTACACAATGCTTGTTATGTGATAAAGAGCAAGTTCTTGCTAATGGTGAACATCTACTTCTATATCTTTCAGAATACATGTCTGGAGGAAGTCTCTATGACTTTGTGCACAAGAAACACAATGTCTTGGAGCTCCCAACTCTGCTGAAGTTTGCAGTTGATGTATGCAGAGGGATGTGTTACTTGCATCAGAGGGGTATTATCCATAGGGATTTAAAGAGTGCCAACCTTCTAATGGACAAAGATCATGTATGTAGCCTTTATAACTCTTTAACTCTTCATCGATGAATATACATAGAGAAAAAATGGGACAAAAAGGAAGCATACAGTGTGGGAAAGGGTACTGTTGGAATAGAATCATGCTCCATTTATGTTCTTTTTATGTGTGGGAGCCTGGAGCCATCTGCATTGCATTTATTTAAGAGAGAATATATGTGAACTGATAAATTACTTTCTTGTTATTTTCTAGGTTGTGAAAGTGGCAGATTTTGGTGTAGCTCGTTTTCAGGATCAAGGAGGTAACATGACAGCTGAAACTGGAACATACAGATGGATGGCACCTGAGGTAAAACTCTATTGCTGGAGCAAAGTAATCCAATTCCAAGTGTGCTTAATAGTATTGCTGTTTTGAAGTCTCAAAAAGAAAATGCTGGCAGAAGCTTATAGCAATCACATATCTCGCTGCTAAAGTGAATGGCTTATATTAGTTTATTGTTTCAAGTGAAATTTCCCTATTCCCCCCAAAACTTTGAATGAAAGTCCACCTAGCGCCTTGAAACACCTTGGCCCCTTGGCAATACTTGACTAAAGTTTGATCGGTTGTGATGTCATACAATCATTTTGTTAGCCCTTGGTGCGAAAGTGACAGGGGGATAGAGGACATAGTTAAGTGGAAATTTTGACATGTATGCCAGCATTTATGCGACATGGGCAAAAGTACCCAACGTGTATTCTATTACTCCCTCTGTTCTTTTAACTAACATCGTTGACTTTTGGATCTACGTTTGACCCTTTGTCTTATTCAAAAAATTTATATAATTATTGATTATTTTGTTATGATTTGATTTATTACTGAAGTAACTTTAATATTTTTGCATATTTGGACAAAAGTTTTGAATAAGACGAAGGGTCAAACGTAAGTCCAAAAGTCAACTGCGTCAATTAAAAAAATCGGAGGAAGTAGATAAAACCCACTTTAGTAGGTTATAAATGGTATTGTAAAATTTAGGGATTTAAATTAAAGTTCAGTGTCAGGGTGCTAGGCGGACTTTTTGTTTGTTTCAATTATCTGATTCTATAGTTTGCATGGACGTGTTGTATTTTCCTTGTTTACATTGTCTACTAAAGATAAAAGAATGTTAAATTCCTTGCTAATGTATCTTTGATGTGGCATTATTAGGTCATAAATCATCAACCCTACGATAACAAAGCTGATGTGTTCAGTTTTGCCATTGTGCTTTGGGAACTCATAACATCCAAGGTAGAGTATTTTCTGTGACTAGTTATAGACTCACAGTTGCCTACATCATGCATTTATTACTGTGATCGCTAAGGCTTGTCAAATTTTCGGTTTGGTGTTCTCAGATACCTTATAATACCATGACCCCTCTCCAAGCAGCTGTAGGTGTGAGGCAGGTGTGTAATATATGCTGGTTTCTTTCATTCAAATAATGTGCTGAATTTTACTGTAATATGCATTGTGAAATGCACTAAGCCTGTCATTTTACTGTTAATCAAGGGATTGCGCCCAGGGCTCCCAGAAAATGCACATCCCCAACTATTAGACTTGATGCAGAGATGTTGGGAAGCCATTCCATCCAACCGACCTGCTTTCACAGATATATTAGCCGAACTAGACGATCTTCTCGCACGTGTTCAGGTATTTGTGTTAGTCCAAACAAGAATGAATGAAGCAAATTTGGTAGTCCCATGTCCTTAAGTCCTTTGGAAACTGGAATGGAGGAATTTGAGAAGATTTTTGTGGGATTTACTGAATTAGACTTATTTATGGAAAAAAACCTGTAAAATTCTTGTGTTCCAAAGATCGACCAACTTGCCTCAAAAAAAAAAAAAAAGATCGACTAACTTTTCCCTTTTGCTGTTTTGCAGGGATCTTCGGGAGGGTCCAGCCAACGACAAGATGACTCAGTTGCCAAAGATTAATCCCCTGCAAATATACCTGACGTTTCTCTCGTTCAGCGATGGGCTTTGTTTAGGATGTGTGGCTCACTAATGTTGAGGAGTAGAGAGTAATCATTTTTGGCTTGGTTTTGTCTTTTCATATGCATTTGAGCAATCATCTTGGGGCCTAATTTTTTCGGTCTCAGTTCTCATTGTTCTTACATAGAGGAAATTGGATCGGCCTAGCTTGATATATCAACAACCCGCGACTGAGAATTTACCGCCCCCGCCCTCGCATATGATGAAGATTGATGTTTTGGTACCTGTCACTTCCTCTCTCGTTTGTTCACTTGCCAATCTGCCATTGCCAAGAAAACTCCTTGTGCAATCATGCATAAACTGCAGAGATTGGCCCATATTAAATTCAAGAACATGCCTGCTAGAGTGCCGGTAATCAGAACGAAAGCTTATTGACGTTGGCATGCTTAATCGAAACTACGGCGGAAATGAAAACACAAAGGGTCGCTGCCTCCCTGGTATCATGTAGATACTAGTAGCATGGTGATATGACGATGATCTCCGTGCGATAACGCGTGCAGGCAGCCATCGCCAGGGAAGCGGGTGCAGTCTCTGACTTTATATAGGAGGATCTCAATCCAATCGGCATTAGGTTGTGCGTTTTGTGTGCAAGGGGATTGCCCACATGATTGTTTTTTACATATCAGTATAAGGGTAATATATAGGGATGATTCATACCCGTTAAGTTTGTCTATTTGAAATAGAATCGATGACGGATTAATCATAGACCAATTCGCACATGTCCCAACGTTCATCTACCTTGTACATTAGAAACCGAGTTTTTTTGCCACCGCGCAAATCGACATGTACGGGTAGGCCGGCGACGTCCAGGACACTTATGCCACGTTTGACGTGATGCATGCGATGGCAATAAACATGGTGTCCTAGCCCTCGATGTTGTCTATGTATGCCCAGAACACGCTCGGATACGATGTCATCCAGCTCTTCGTTGAGTTCAGAACCAATGGGGAAGACATGACACCCAACCACTTCATGGTGTCAAGCATCGCGAACGCGTGCATGGGCGTCGAGCCGCTCGGCATTGGCAAGTGTGTTCACGGCATTGTCCTCCGCCATGGGCATGAAGACAACGACGTGGTTGCAGTGGTTCTAGTTGACATGTACGCCAAATGTGGCTGCTATGAGTCATCAAAAAGGTGTTCTACAAGATTAAGCAGTCATCAATCATCCCCTACACATCTATCATCATTGTGACAACGAAATACGGCCTCAGCATGTGTGCACTCGCTTTGTTCAGTGACATGGTTGATCGAGGTGTGCAACCAAACAGTGTCATGCTGCTCAGCATCTTGCATGCTTGCAGCTACTCAAGTACGGTTCATACTGGCCTTCATCTCCTTCGTTCAATACGGAGCAAGTACGACATCATACATGCAATGGCGAACCCAGAACAAAACTTACCGGAGGTCCAATACGTACTAATTATCTAATTTTTTACTTATACACTAATTAATATGATATAATTTAGTAAGAATTGAATAATTTATCCGGGGTCGAAGGACCCCGGAAAACTACATGTAGGTTCGCCCCTGGATACTTGCTCCAACCACTACGCTTGTGTTGTTGACATGCTTGGCCTGTTAGTCATGCAAGTCGACTCGAGGCAGCATTCGAGCTGAACATCGAAGCTCGAGTCGATGGCAATGACGCCCTCATGTTGTGGAGCTCATTGTTTTCATCTTGCCGTAACCACAAGCGCCTAGACCTAGCAACCAAGGCTGGCAAGAGAGTATAAGAATGTAGCCAAGATGTAGCCGGTGCCTGGTGGTCATGTTGAATGCATATGCTTCAGTCGGACAAATTGACGACACTGCTACGGTGTGGTAAAAAATGAGGTAGCACGGCATTCGAAAGGATCGTAGGTGTAGCTGGATTGAGATAAATGATGTCCCCATGTGTTCTATGTCGGTGCGGCATCATCTACTAGTGCAAGGGCTGGCAAAGTGATGTTGTAATGTTGCTGCTAGATGAGTTGAAGACCAAGATGAGGGAGAAGGGATACAAGTGGAGAATAGGCAATGCCAGGGTCCTTGATGCTGATGAAGAAGAGGATGGAGATCATCATGATGAAGGCGAAGGTGTGATGGTTGGAGTGCATAGTGAGATGCTGGTGCTAGTGCTTGGCTTGCTGGTGATCCCCAATGGGATGGTCATCAAGGTGATGAAGAACCTAAGGATGTGTCGTGGCTGCCATGAGACATTCAAGCTCACCAACAACATTATGCAAAGGGAGTTTATGGTGAGGGATCTCAATAGGTTCCACCACTTTAGGATGGGATCATGTTCTTGTAATGACTACTAGTGATTCAAATAAATTCTACAAACAATTGGTAGTTCATTACTACTCGTGAACTTTCTGATGTTAAAAAGAATAGTAAATTTCACAAAAACAGCAACTATTTTATCAAAACTATCCTTTTGCTGCAATTTTAGCTACATATTTCATAAAACTACAATAGTAATAAGGAATTTTACTAGAAAACTATAAATTTACCGATGATGTGTGACTGATAGGTGGGCCCAACTTGCATTGACTAACAAATGAACTCATTGACTGAAGTTGTATCTTCTTGATAAAGTAATCAACAATTATTGTAGTTTTGTGAAATACCCTACTAAAGTTGCAGCTGACCAACAGTTTTGCGAAAATACTTGATGTTTTTTGAAAATCAATCTAAAAAGAAAGAAAGTCTTGACATAACTGCTTTGCAGATACAACACGTAAGTGACTTGTTTTCTTTTCTTTGGTTGTTACTATTTTGTCAGGTTTAGGGTTGTACCTTCCATCGGAGCCACTGAAACGTGTGTGACGATTCTTTTTATTTAAAAAACTTACATAACTATTATTTCTATTTATTCTAATTAGATTTATTACTAAATATATTTTAATTACACTTATATTTTTACATATTTGCATAATGTTTTTAAAATTTACGAATGGTCAAACATATGACAAAAAAATTAACGACGTCATCTATTAAAAATATAGATGGATCACTATTTTATTTGATGCTTAGGATAATATATATATTTGATTGAACTTTTAATTATTAATAACATCCTTGCAATTTTCCCTTAAAAAGGAATATGTGTGGATTTACATTGCAAAAATAATATCATAATATAATGAACTTATTAGACTTTATAAACTTACTCTAATTTTTGCCACGATTTGTTTTACCATTAAATGGTCATTTAAGTATGATTTTATACTTCCATAATGTTTTTTATAAAACTTTTCAAACAATATAAATGGTAAAACATACGTCTATATATCAATGGTTGAAAAAAATCAGAAGAGGGGCAAATGTTTTTCGTTGAGAATAAAAAATAGATAGAGAGCTTTCATGAGCTCATAGCAGGCCGATCCAGCCGACAAAATGGGACTGTGATGGGCACACATCCAAGATACACGAACCTCTGCACTCCCAGTCCCACCACGAGACTGTCACCCATGGCCCACAGAGATGATCCCACCTGTCAGTAACCGCGTACACCGACACCACGATGAAACGGCGCCGTGGTGTGGCACCATTCCCACTTGTCTTTTTTTAATTTTATTTAGATGGTGTTTAGATTGAAAATTTTTTTGAAAGAGACGGAATGTCGGAAGGGATTTTCGGACACGAATGAAAAAACGAATTTAACGGCTAGACTAGAAACCGCGAGACGAATCTTTTGAACCTAATTACTCCGTCATTAGCACATATTGGTTACTGTAACACTTATGGCTAATCGTGGACTAATTAGGCTTAAAAGATTCGTCTTAAGATTTCTTCTATAACTGTGTAATTAGTCTTTTATTTTATCTATGTTTAATGTTTTATTTAAGTGTCCAAAAATTTAACGGGATGTTTTTAGAAAAAAAATTTAGGAACTAACCAGACCTTATTTTACCTTTTTTTTCGCAGGAAAAAAGGGGGTCATTTTCCACCGTCGTCCTCCTCCTCCTCGCCGTGGGAGCTCCAAGAAAAAAGCTCGAGACCCCGAAGACTTGGAGAGGAGAGCAGAGGAAGCGGCGAAGCGGCGAAGGCCCAATCTTCTCTCCGACGAGCTCGCGGTCGCAGTCTCCGACGGCCCAATCTTCCCCACCGGTGTGCATCCTTTTATCCGCCACATCCTCTTTCTCATCTCTCTCTCTCTCTATCCACGCACCTTTTTTTTTTCTCTTCTCTTCTGGAATTTACACCATGAACCCTAGGTAGCTCCTCCTCAGGATCTGAGAGTTTCTATGTTAATTTGCCTTCACTTTTGGTACCAGTAACGGTATTTTTTTTGTTCCCAAAAAGTTTTGGGGTTCAACTGAACCTCGCATATCCTGCGTTAGATCCGCCTCTGTTTGTAATGCTCCTTGGTGATGATATCATTTACGATATTGAGAGGTCTTGGATCACACATGATAAAAGATTTGCTGCTTTAGTATAAACCTCGAACTTGCCAATGCTCAGTATTGCAATCTTTAGGCTGTTTATTTATCATAGGCTAGTATATCTATTTTAGGTTGTTTGTTTGTTCTATCTTGAGCCCTGAAATGGTTTTTCTTTAGACCAGTAACTCAATGTTTTGGTGGCAAATTATTCTGCAAGCTTATATATCAAGGCATGAATATCATCTTCTGTCCTCTACAGTCATGTTCGCGTGTTTGCACATGGATTAAAAGTCAATTGTTCTATTGTGTGTAACATTCTTTGACGGGTGTAATTGCAACATATTTTGCTACTGGACTACTTTGGCTCTACCTTGGTTCGCAAATCGCAATTTGCAGGCACCATCATCTGCGGTAAGCACTGCCTCCCATGTGCAACTGCTGCCCCAGATCTGAACTTCCTTCCCTCCTCTTTCATCTTCCTTAGTGAAACTTGGTTCCAATTTGTTAATGTTGGTGTGGATTTTCCTCACATGCAACAAACAAATTATAATTTGTGCTGCTTTGCAGCAAGAAAATGCTTTTGTTCTATGAATTTGCAAGATATTTTTAGTTTTTCATAACACCGTATACATGTAGTATCTTCTAAAAACTAGCTGAATACTGTGCTTTTCTACAGATAAAATAGAAATGAGTTCCTGTATCACCTCAAATAAATAAAAAAAAGCATAACTTTTATGAAATGTTTTGCCCATCCTTTTGCTAAAAGAAATATTCACCTTACTTTGATTTTATATGTGGTTATCCATTTAGATTTGATTGGTTTTTAATATTAATAAGCTCAAAGGGTAATTTACAAAATTTACAATAGGAGTAGACAGGGTGTTGGATTTACCACCACCACCTCCGTTTAAAGGATTATAAGATTACATTAGATTGGGCCATATTTGTTCAATTTCAGGATTATCTATACTTTGTTCTTTTGCTGTCGAAGGCATAGATATTTTCCAAATTTTCACTTCAGATAGATCTTTGAAGCACGGTATTCATTGTATCAGTAGTTTTGGTTAATTACATCTCTAGCTTTACATAATAATTTGATATCGCTGTGGAGTTCTTGATCATGTATTTTGCTGTTCATGTTCAGCAATTTTCCTAAATTGCTTTCGCAGGTGATGTGACAAGGCTGACAAGAAGTGCCTGCATTCATCTGTGCCTGGCTGATCCTTGGTGTGAATGGAAAGCAACAATCTACCCTCTGGAAACTTGATGCAGGAAACACCTTATGCCAATTTAGACTTGCATCCTAACCATGCGCAAATGCATGCTCCAAATCCTGGAAAGCAGGGCTTCGACCATACTCAGGCTCAGGCACCTGGCAATTTATCGATGCATGTGAACCAGTCTACAGATTCTGATCACTTGCCAGAATTTCAATTCGGAGAGCTTGGCAAGGCTGACCACCACCACTGCCATCATCACCACCACCGTCAACACACGAAGAATGGCATGAGTGATGATGAGGATCATGGTGTCAACGAGGATGCCACTGATAGCCAGAGCGGCAAGGGAAAGAAGGGTGCTGCATGGCATCGGATGAAGTGGACTGATTCAATGGTTAAGCTTTTAATTACTGCAGTATCTTACACTGGGGAAGATCCAGGAGCTGATTCAGGATCTGGGAGGAGAAACTCTGCAATCATGCAGAAGAAAGGCAAGTGGAAAGCGATATCAAAGGTCATGGGCGAGCGAGGCTGCAGTGTATCACCACAGCAATGTGAAGATAAATTCAATGATCTCAATAAGAGATACAAAAGACTTACAGATATCCTTGGTCGGGGTACAGCTTGCAAGATTGTGGAAAATCATGCCCTGCTGGATTGCATGAGTAATCTGTCTGATAAGATGAAAGATGATGCAAGGAAGATACTGAGTTCAAAGCATTTGTTCTATGAGGAGATGTGCTCCTACCATAATAACAACCGAGTGAGTTTGCCTGAAGATCCAGCCCTTCAGCGTTCACTGCAGCTTGCCCTTAGATGTAAAGATGAGCATGATCTGAGGAGGGGAACAAGTGGAGATGCTGATGAAGATGATCAAAGCGTAGACACTGATTCTGAGGAGGAGAATGATGAGGAACATTACACGTTACAAGGCGATAAGAGTGCCCTGCCAATGCATAAAAGATTGAGGCATATGACAGATCAGGAGGATGTGGGCTTTGGCAACTCTTCCAGCTCACATGGATGTAGCAGGAGGTCTGATTCCCATGGCATATCATTGGATATCAACAAAGCATTTCCAGATGGAACCAACTTGGCTTTGGCGCAAAAGGACATGGCTACACAATCTGCAGATCTTGAGGAACAAAGGTTGCAAATTGAAGTCCAGGCAGTCTATCTTGCAAAACAGCGGCTCAAATGGGAGCGTTTCAGTAAAACAAAGGATAGAGAACTGGAACGGATGAGGTTGGAGAATGAAAGAATGAAGATTGAGAATAAGCGCTTGGAGCTGGATGTAAGGCGCAAGGAGTTAGAGCTTGAACTCAAGCTAAAAGGCAGTGGCAATCTTGCATGAAATATTTTTAACCAATCAAGGCCGACTTGTAAGATGGTAAGCCAACTCCCCAGTATCATTACCCTGAAAAACCTGAACATTTTGATAACCCATTTTGCCTCTCAAGTTTTTGGTATTACTGTGCAGAAAGGTGCAATTTGATTCCATCTCACTTCATTTCATCTTTACATTTTTATTTTCTATCTGTGGAAACATCAATACATGTTTTAGGAGCCATAAATTCTTGAGCTACTTGAGCTGAAAAACACATAATTTGCTTTATCATCAATTTATGATATTATATGAGGGGTGTACATGGTATATTTATTTTTTTATGTACTAGATCACTGATTTTGGTTGACTATTGATATGGTGGTTTTACATAGTGCCGACAACATCCCTTTTTAGTTTCATGTAATTTGCTTTCCATAAGAAAATTCTACAGTAGTCGTTAGTTTCTACTTGTAAATCTTATGCCTATTATCTTACATCACTTGTTAACTCTTAATAATCCAAATTGTTAATGAGTTAAACTGCACATTTATATCTGTTCAGTTATGTCGGCCACTAAAATGAACATCGGACTTTCAGCACAACATTTTTTACATGCCTTTTCAATTCTAACATATTTGCCAACATTTATACACTCTTGTTATTTTTGTTTTGATAAATTTGGAAAGGGTGCATCCTGGTTATCAATAAATATCAGTTCACAATCTTTGATTGGGACATTTCCTTATATATGCCACTGAAAGTTGACCTCATCCCACTGATGACTCTCACTCACATGTCAGCACTGGGCCAATGCTGGAGTTTGAGGCAACAACTGGCAATGAGAGGAGGGCCATTAGGGTGGGACATGCATGTGGAAGCACAAGGGCTGGGTAAGTGGGGTGCATTTTGAGCTGTTGAGCGTGTGCATATGCTTATATGAAAAACATTATCACATGTTGCAAAATATGTTATTCTGGGATAACTTTCTCAGTAGATCAAATATGCAGTATTTTAGTAATGCTTGAAATACGTACTTATGCAGTACAAGAGTAATTGCGAACGAACAAAAACTGGCTACACTAGATATGAACTATAATACAAAACTAACAAGCATGGGAACACAAAGAGAATATTGCACATAAGATTGATCAAGAGCAACCTAACAAAAAAAGCTATTTCCTGTTGCCGTTCTGATTTACTAGAGCAATTTAGTGCCTCTAAAGCTGGAAAATGTGTTATAGATATAACATATGATAGACCACCTCATTAGGCCTATCTTCCCATCCTTTACTATAACTTGTGACTTGGGAGGTTAGGAAAAGGGCATTAGGAAAACAATTGCAAACCAAAATTCTTGTAGGCATGTCATCTTTAAAGGCTCTTATGACATAGTGGTGTTCAGAAGTTAGAGGCAGTGACAACATCCTGATGAAGTTACTGTTCTGTAGTAATATATAACTACTGGACTGCATATACGTCCCTGCAAAAGCAAAGCAAGAGCTTTGTAGCTTCTGAAGCAATCGCAAAATGTATAAGTTTGTTTTAGGTACACACTTTGTTATATTGGGGTTGGGGTATGAATAATTTGTTATGTTTGGTTTACCTTGGTTTTGAGTTATGTGCACAAAATGCATTGTTGTAGCCATATGCCCTTGTGTATTTAGTGGTCTCACCAAATGCTTACTTTCACTATCAAATGGCATATACAGGTACTTTTGAATTTTGATGCTGTGGCGCCTTCCCATGCAGGGCTGACTTGTTAATTGTCATAAAGTTGTATTCTTGTCTAGTTATGGATGTAAAGTTATCTTTCTCATGAATTTGCTTCTTTTTTTTTTGGCTATTTCAGGTCGTTGATGGTTTCTGTTGTTACTTGTTAGAGTAGACTGACGCAAGAAGGTTAAGGTCCACCAGTAGTTCGCCAGACATTCGAATGCAGTAGACTATGTTGTATGCCAGATTTTGCTTCCTTTTTTTTGTCCCTACATTATTTGTGCTAGTAAGCTTGATCTGTATCAAAACTCATGTATTTCGGTTACTGGAAGCTTGGTAACCACATGTGATCAAAATATACTCTCAAGATCATTTTATATGTTGTTAATGTTGTCATCAATTTATGTATAATAACAAGGTCAGATTGTCCGATCCATAATCTGAGCTGCCATTTTGTCCAGCATTTTGTGGATAAGCATTTTATATACGTATTCTTTGCGTTTTAAAAGCTAATGTTGAAAAATAAACTCTGGTGAAAAAAATCTCAAATCAAATCTAAATTTAAAGTTGAAAATTTAAATTTATATTATAAGCAAAAGCACAACTAGAGTTGGACGACAGACCAAGACATGACGACCGACGAAGACCGACCTCGGTAGAAACACTACAAAGACTAAGAGCATCTTGGAGACTAAGAGCATCTCTAAGAGACGTTCAAAAACACTCCTAAAACTAAAATTTGAGAATGAAAGGATAAAAATCAGGCTCTAACAGCTTCTAGTGCTCCCAAAACTAGAGCCAATGAAGCCAGATATGGGTGTAGGCTTGGCGTTCCCAATCATATCTCCACGTGCATAGATCATCACTATTTTCAACTTCTATCATATGATTATGTGAGAAGACTGTAATGTACCACAACTCTCTGAAAGTCCACTTAATACCTTAAATTTTACTTTGCTTTGATTATTTAAAATCTAGTCTTAGATAAGCGCATTTTTCTTGAACCAATCACCACGATCGGCTGAACAATCACACATATACCATAATTAGGAACATCTTTGACTGATGAGCTGAACGCCTGAACACACTCTCTCCTGTGCTTTGTTATTTTTGTTCTGAAGAGATAACTCTTTAGTTTTTTAACATATTCATTTGTGACGGAAGAATTTAAACTATTCTCCAATCTTTTTATCATTCCACTCGTATTTCTGAATCAAGGAAACGACGGGTACCAACAACTAAAATATTGGCATAAAAAACAGGGACATTGTTGGAAAAAGGGTTGGTTTTTAGGCCTAAAAATTTTTAGGACGCTCCCAATAAGATTACTAGGAGTCAAATTTTAGGAGGCTCTTGGAGATGCTCTACGGGCATGTTTTAATTCATGAAAATTTTGGGTTGGGTGTCATATCAAATGTTTGATCGGATGTCGGAAGACTATTTTAGCGACCAATTAAGAAACTAATGACATAGAGTGTCAGGAAACCACGAGACGAATTTTTTAAGTCTAATTAATATGTCATTACCACATATGAGTATTGTAGCCGTTATAGCCAATCATGGACTAATTAGGTTCAAAAGGTTTGTGTCGTGAATTCGTTCCAAACTATACGATTAGTTATTTATTTTTAACTATATTTAATGTTCTATACATGTGTCTAAAGATTTGATGTGACGGCTACATGCGAAAAATCGTTGAACTAAACAGGGCAGCAGAAATACCACGAAGCCTTATAACAGTATCTTATAATTACTAGCAAAATGCCCGTGCGTTGCAACGGACTTAAAAACAAAAGTTGAAAATTTGTAAAAATGCTCGATTGACTCATGCTTGTTTAAAGATTATAGCGGGCATGTAATCTCTTTTTGATTTTGTATTCAAGCTTGAATTATTTTAACACAGAAATTTGACAGTTCCAAATATAGGGATGAAAATAGACAGAAGCACTCTCGATTAGTTTGTCTATGTCACTGTCATCCCCGGTATGTGGCATGCATATATCATGTATTTCTCCAATATCATTGACATCTTCAATGCCATTACCGATCCGTAGTAGGTATTCCGCGAACCACGGATCGCTTTGTGCCCTCATGTTGTGCACCAGATGCACATGGACTTTCAGGTTAAACCTGTGCAATGAAACGTCTGCTATTTGACCCCTTGACCCCTTTGGAACAACCGAAAGAACTTGCCTGAAATCACCTCCGAACACAACTATTTCTCCACCAAAAGGAAGATTTGGTTTGTTCATTATGTCACGTATACTGTTGTCCAGTGCCTCCACCGATTGCCTCTTAGCCCTTACCTCTCTCGTTTTCCACGCGCACGCTTTCCGAACTGCTAAACGGTGTATTTTTTGCAAAAAATTTCTATAGGAAAGTAGTTTTAAAAAATCATATTAATCTATTTTATATTTTTTTGATAATTAATTAATGGGTTAATTAGATTTATGTCATTATAAATTTGCTAGTTTTGAAATATACCATTATAATTCGACTAATTGTAAGGATAACATTATAGTTTCAGAACAATTAGAAATATGCCACTCCGTACCCTTTCGGCGTATTTTTTAAAAAAATTTGGACCATATTTGCCCATATGCTGTTTACTGCACCCTTGACATGTGCAAAGGGCAATTTGGTCCAAAAATGACATCTGAAATAGTTCCAAAATTATAGTGGCATCTCTATAATTAGTCGAATTATAATGGCATATTTTAAAACTGACAAATTTATAATGACATGGATCTAATTAACTCTTAATTAATTATGTCTATTAGTACGTTTTCTGCACTAGGGTAAGTTAAACTTACCAGGGTTGAAACAAACGCGACCTTAGTCACAAAGGCTTCATCCTAAATGATCAACGATGCCATCTGTAAAAGTAAAAGTTTGGTCGTTCCACTTTGTTTTGTAAAGCTACAAATGACACCATCATCAATTCTTGGTATCTTGAATTGAGAGTGTGCATTTAGCTAGGTCAATCTTGATAAGTTCAAACTTCATATTAGTCAACAAAAATATTTGCTCAATTAGTCATATGACGAGGCAAGAAAAATTCCCTGTACACTAACGCACTCGGTGCAGTTAGCTATGATATATATATATGATTGGCTTTTAAATCGCTAAGAAGACGTATATAAAATTTTTATTTATAAATTATTTTTTGTTTAAAAATATATTGTTTGGCATTTTTTATGAAACACCTAAACAATCACTCTTGGTCTTTTCATTTGCTTCCGACGTGATTGCTCGTGGGCATTGTTAGAATTGGAAGCTTACGAGAGGCGGTAGAAATTGAATGAGGAGATGTTGTATTTAAATATGAATAAAGGGAAAATTGTAAGGATGTCAGTATAATTTTGTAAAATTAGAGATATAACATCATGACCCACATGTCGTTGACTTATGCAAGCCCCATATGTCATTGAGATACCAATGAAATATTTCTAACTTTGTAAAATTATAATAGCATGTTTGTAAATTTATCTTAAATAAATAATGATAAACAAATCCTAAAATCAACTATAAATCTAAGATTAAAAAAATTAAATTTTGGCTTATCTATACTATTATAAGAAGCAGAAACAAAGGAGAAGACGACGACTTAAATGTCAGGAGCTAAAACACTATTAACGATTTGCACTGGTTTTTGTTGAAGGGAGATTACTTCAAAATGGACTTGTTAGATGATTATCTTCGCCTGTATGTCTTGTTCAGTCAATCATATATTAATTTCAGTTTAGTGTATCTCTTTGATATCACGTACTACCTTCGTCCCATAATAATTTTATTTTTTGATTTATATGTCTAATGTTTTGACCATTCGTCTTATTTGAAGAATTTGTAAAAAAACTTTAAAAAATAGTCACGCATAAAGTATTATTCATGTTTTAAAAATATTAATCGTAAAAATATTTCAAATAAGATGAAGAGTCAAAACATTATATCTAACAACTAAAAAATAAATTTAATATGGAACGGAGGTAGCAGGAGTATAACGTAATCCGAAAGAATTCAAGTTGGGATGTAGCGTTATCATCAAGTTGGAGACGTTGTACCGTAGCTTAGATGGATTAGCGCCTGTTTAGCATACGAGGGTTCGATATCCCACATCTACGGCTTTTTGATATTTTTTTTCAAACAAGCGTGGCCCATATCACGGAACAGAGAAAGGGCTGAGTTGTTGAAGCTGCGGGCCACGCGCGGCTGGTCGGCCCAGGTGGATGCGGACGACGGTGGCCTGGTCAACGCAGGTGGACGCACTCTCGGGGGAAGCAGCTCAGCCCACGCACGGCGGGTCGGCCCAGGTGACTTACCAAAAGTCCAGACAATAGTATAAAGATATGTATATAAATATAATTATAACAGAGAAAGAGTTAAAAGAGAGAGAGAATTGTGCTCCCACGTGAAGTGGCGTCCCCCCTAACACTTGTCCAGCCACCACACCATCACTTGTTCTTTCCTTCCTCCTCTCCTCCTCCTCCGTTCCCCTCCCCCTCCACTCCCGATCCGCATGGCGCCTCCGCATCCCTCCCCCGGCGGCCTCCCGTAGCCGCCGCCCGTCCATCCCGAGGTTCGTATCCTCCCGGGTCCATGCTCCCTTCCCCGCCCCTCCGAATCTGCCCGCCCGATTCACAGCATGGGGACCTTGGTTTCAGCGATTTGTGTTCTAGGGTTTTCTCGCTTGGATTCTGGAGCGCGCGGACATGTCGTTCCGTAGCATTGTCCGCGACGTCAGGGACGGGTTCGGGAGCCTTTCCCGGAGAGGGTTTGAGGTGAGGCTCGTCGGCCACCGGAGAGGGAAGTCCCACAGCGCCGTCCACGAGCTGCATGACCACCAGCCCGCCGCGCCCGTGATCCAGAGCAGCTGCTGGGCTAACCTGCCGCCCGAGTTGCTCCGGGACGTGATCGAGAGGCTGGAGGCCAGTGAGGCTACATGGCCGTCCAGGAAGAACGTCGTCGCGTGCGCCTCGGTTTGCCGCACCTGGAGAGACATGTGTAAAGAGATTGTCAAGAACCCGGAGTTTTGCGGGAAGATCACTTTTCCTGTTTCCCTCAAGCAGGTTATCAATGCTCCCCTACTTACTCTTCCCGCGCTGTATTATTTCCGATTTATTTAACTCACATACTTCTTTGATGGTTGTAGTATTTGGCTTAGTATGTGAAATGAAAGCCCGATAAGAAAAATAATTGATGTGTTCATTAATATGATTTTCTGTCCATGTTTGTTCATTAGAGCCTGTTTGACACAGCTCCAGCTCCCAACTCCAACTTAACTGGAGCCGGATTTGTGCCAAACGGTACATATTCTAATTTTTTTGGAGTGGAGTTGGCGGAGCTGCTACTGAAAAATAAACTACAAGGGTGGAGCTAGGTTTTTGTTGCTCCACAGCTCTACTCCACGCCAAAAAACCCACTACCCTTTATTATTTTATTATAATTACTTGAATCTGTCACTCATGCTACTATATATTATTAGTAAATATTTATATTATGTGTTAACTATCATATATTATTTATAACCATATAGTTGTGTTGTTGAAGTTCAAAAGAAAAATAATTAGTATTTAATTACATGAAAAGAAACATAATTAAATTATGGTTTAATCATGACTACACATAATCCGCAAGGCTATTATTGTCAATCTATTTCGTATTCTCTCTTTTAGGAGTTCTAAAGCAGACCAAGCTAGCCAAACAGTTTTGATCTGCTCTCCGGCTCCCACAGGAGTAGCTCTCACTGGAGTTGGAGTTTGGAGCTAGGATCTGGAGTTTAGAGCCCTACCAAACGGGCCCTAATTTGTACGTATATAGTGAGATGGATTGATCTGGTCGCCTTCTACCCTGCAAACATGAGAGCTGAGCGAACTGGCCAACTAGGACCACCCCGTCCCTAGCAGTGGCGCTTCTTCTCCCTGGAATGCCACATCCAGGATAGCGGCGCTCCGGCGTGATCCCTCCCAAGCGTTTCTCCCCAGTCTCCATGGTGGTGACATCCAAAGCCGCTGCCACTGTCACGCTGATGCCACTGTTGATCCACCTTTGGGGTGCCTCCGACTTTGCTTCCGTGTCTGCTACCCATGCCAAGCTCCTCAAGCTTGGGGCGGACACCACCATCACCTCCAACCACCTTGTGGCGTACTGTCGCTGCGGTTCCATCGCCCCCGCGCGCCAACTGTTCGATAGAATGCTTGATCGGAACGTCGTCTCCTGGACGGCCCTCATGTCTGGGTACACCAGCGCCGGCTCCTTCGTGCCATGGTGCTCAAGGGCGTGGCCCCAAACGCCTTCACCTTCTCGATAGCGGCTAGCGATTGCGCGCACCTCGCTGACGCTAGCCTCGGGCGGCAGGTGCATGCCTGCGCTGAGGTTGCGGGCTATGCGTGTGACAACGTCGTCGCCACTACGCTCGTCGACATGTACAGCAAGGTCACCAGCGTCCGGGACGCCCGCACCATGTTCGACGCGATGCCCACAACAGCAAAAAACATAGTGTCCTGGGCCTCCATGCTGTCTGTGTATGCACAGAACGCGCTCGGGCACGACGCCATCCAGCTCTTCGCCGAGTTTAGAACCAATGGCGAAGATATGGCACCCAACCACTTCCTTCTGTCAAGCGTCGTGAGCGCGTGCGCGGGCGTCGGGCGGCTTGGCATTGGCAAGTGTGTTCACGGCATGGTCCTCCGCCATGGGCATGAAGACAATGACGTGGTTGTAGTGGCTCTGGTTGATATGTACTCCAAATGTGGCTGCTACGAGTACTCAAAGAAGGCGTTTGATAAGATCAAGCAGTCGTCGGTCATCCCCTACACCTCCATCATCGTGGCGACTGCGAAATACGGCCTCGGCAGATGTGCCCTCGCTTTGTTTAGTGACATGGTTGATCGAGGTGTGCAGCCAAACAGTGTCACATTGCTCGGCGTCTTGCACGCTTGCAGCCACTCAGGTCTAATTGAAACAGGCCTCCATCTCCTCCGCTCAATGCGGAGCAAGTACGGCATTGATCCATGTGCCAGCCACTACACTTGTGTTGTAGACATGCTTGGTCGTGCAGGTCGTCTCGAGGAGGCATTCGAGCTGGCCAACGAAATGCGGGTTGATGGCAATGATGCCCTCATGCTATGTTCACTGTTGTCATCTTGTCGTAACCACAAGCGCCTAGACCTAGCAACCAGGGCTGGCAAGAAGGTATTAGAATTCAGCCAAGATGTAGCCGGTGCACTAGTGGTCATGTCGAACGCATATGCTTCAGCTGGACAAGCTGACAACGCTGCTGCAATATGGTCAAACATGAGGCAACGTGGCATTTGGAAGGATCCTGGGTGTAGCTGGATCGAGATAAAGGACATCCCATATGTGTTCTACGCCGGCTTGGCATCAGCTGCCGGTGCAAGGGCTAGCGAGGTGATGTTGTTGCTAGATGAGTTGGAGACCAAGATGAGGGAGAAGGGATACAAGGGGAGAATAGGCGGTGCTAAGGTCCTTGACGCTGATGAAGAAGAGGATGGAGATTATCATGATGAATGCAAAGGTGTGATGGTTGGAGTGCATAGTGAGATGCTGGCGCTAGGGCTTGGCTTGCTAGTGATCCCCAAGGGGATGGTCATTAGGATGATGAAGAACCTGAGGATGTGTTGTGGCTGCCATGAGGCGTTCAAGCTCATTAGTGGCATTATGGAGAGGGAGTTTGTGGTGAGGGATCTCAATAGGTTCCACCATTTCAAGATGGGGTCATGTTCTTGCAACGACTACTGGTGATTCAATCCAAGTCTACAATCATTTGGTAATTCAGTACTGCTCGATGAGTGAGTAATAGGTGGGCCCAACTTGCATCGACTGACAGATGGACCTATCAACTAAAATGGTAGGGTTTTTTCAATAAAGTTGTCAGCTATTGTTGTTGTTTTGTGAAATATCATCCCAAAGTTGCGTCAAACCTATAGTTTTGAGAAAATACTAGTAGTTTTCTGAAATTTAATCTAAAAAGAAAGAAAGTCTCGACATAATTTCTTGAGTAAAAGTACATGGTACTTAAAGTTGGGAGCGGATGTGATCTAGGTCTGTAAACTTAAAAATTGTATGTCTAGGTCCTTAAACTTGGGAGCGGATGTCATTTAGGTCCGTAAACTTTTAAATTGCACATCTAGGTCCACCATTTTGGTGTAATGAACCATAGCCGATTCCAAACCTCAACCGTTGACGTTGTATTCCATGTAGGTACTACACTTGCATACAACCCTGTCCACGATAACTTCGGTCAAATGAGATTTGGACCGGCTATGATTTATTAAACCAACATGGTGGACCTAGATATACAATTTTCAAGTTTACAGACCTAAATAACATCAGCTCTCAAGTTTAAGGACCTAAATATGCAATTTAAATGTTTACGAACCTAAATGACACCCGCTCCCAAGTTTAAGAACCTAAATGACACCCCCTCCCAAGTTTAAGGACCGACCATGTATTTTACTCTAACTTCTTTGTAGACACAACACTGAAGTGAGTTGTTTTCTTTGGTGTTACTTTTGTTGTTAGGTTACAAAGCATTGTTTGAAAAATACAGAAGCAACATGGCCTAAGGTTTACCATTTGTTGAAATTGGGTTTGCTAACCTTAGGCAACCGTTTTCTATGACCCTCTCTCTAGTCAAACAAGTACTCCCTCTATATTTTAATAGACAACGCTATTGTCTTTTGGCACATGTTTGACCGTTTGTCTTATTCAAAAAACTCACGTAATTATCATTTATTTTGTTGTGATTGGGTTCATTACTAAATGTATTTTAACTATAACTTACATTTTTACATGTTTGCATAATTTTTTGAATAAGACGAATGGTCAAACATATGCCAAAAAGTCACAACGTCATCTATTAAAATACGGAGAAATACGGAGGGAGTACTGTTTTATTTGATGCTTAGGAGAATATATATTTGATTGAACTTTTGATTATTAATAGCTTCACGAATGCTTAGTTTGAAAATAAAAACAGATATGTGTGGACTTACATTGCAAAATAATATACTTCTTTGATGGTGGTTGTATTTGGCTTAGTATGTGAAATGAAAGTCCGATAACAAAAAATATTGATGTGTTCACTAATATGATTTCTTGTCCATGTTTGTTATTCAGCCTGGGCCCCGGGATGGAGCCATCCAGTGCTTCATTAAAAGGGATAAATCTACACAAACCTACAGCCTATATCTATGTCTTAGCTCAGGTAAACATGTATCCAAGTATTGTGTTTGCTACTCACTACTCGCCATAATTATTTACGCTGCATCACAGCTAGCACTTCCTATGAGGAGATTGTATCTATTGTTTATGCTAATTAAATTCCCCGCGCGTTGGTGTGGTACTGCATGAAATACGTAAATTGAATTGTTAATTGTGCTTTGCAAACATCATCTTATGTATGTAGAATTTATGACTACAGGAAAAACGATCAAACAAAGTAAGCTAGTTATGGATAATAACTATATGAATATTCCTGACAGATCAAGTGATCATATTTTTTTACCTAACTGATTGGTTTTCATCACATACAATTTTTTTTCCATATTGGCACCATTACACACCAAAAGGATGTGTTTTAATGTTAATATATGGATTATACTTCTCCAAGTTTAGTGGCATAAGCTGTAATACAGTAAAAAGCTCTTGGCAGCTACCACTGTGTATTTATTGTTGCATACCCATTGCTTTCTTCTAGTATTTTCGACATTTCTAAACAGTAGAAGCAAGTTACTATAAGATCGTTGGCCTCTCTAATAGAACACCTAAGAACATTTAAAAATTCATAGATAAAATTAATTACATGGGACCAATGTTCTTAAGGTGACAAGGCGAGGCAAGGCGACCCACCCCTGCCCAATTGCGTAGGCGATGCATAGGTGTTTAAAGTGAGTTTAAGGCAACAAGTCAACAAGAACGCTAGGTGGTGGTGATGCTTTGCTTCCTGACGGCACCCAGACGCCTAGGTGTTTTATGAACCATGCATGGGACAGAGCTGAATATCTCTGCCCCATGTGGACCCACTTGTTAGGCATTGCTTGGTAAAGTTCTGGACTTGAAACAGATTGAGGAATGGAACAAAATAAGATTAGTGATCAACAAAAAGGAAAGCACTAACGAACAATCATGATGAGAAAAAAATGAACCTCTCTAAAAAAGGGATAAAAAGGGTCCATCATAATCCCTATATGTGATATTCCAGCAATCCAACACAGGAATCGCCATGAAAGTCAGTAATATTACATGATTTAACGGGTGCATTATAAGAATCAAATAGAGAAAGCAGGCACTCACATTTAAAGGAAAAGCTAGAGGGCAATATGTCCATGTCCTACCAAGTGAACCGATTGGGGAGTTTATGCCGAAGAGACTGGCTGGTATATGTAGTCTTAGAGAAAGTCAAACCAACTATCATCTCATGGAGGCTGCTTAATGGTCAGACACTCTGCATACCCACAGCCGTTTCATAGGAATGGCTGCATAGAGGAAATATAAGCGGCACGGCAGATTTAGAATTTAAATTTCATCTGTTGTAATGGTGGGATACAATGATGCATGGTAACAGAAGGGGAATAAGTGATGCACCAACAGCGTGAGAGTGAAAATAGGCTGGGCTTAATCCAATGTATTCAACATAAAGCTGCTAGATGGTTTTCAGTTAGTGCTCATTTCTCTTGCTAAAGACACAAAGATCTTACAATTGATCCGATGGCTGAATTGTGTTGATGACACGGTGAAATGTGGAAGCAACTTTGTTGCAATTATTGCTTTTACTGTGTTGTATTTCTCATTGCATAAACAACAGTCAGAGTTTATTATATAACTTGCATTGTTAAAAACATTATTTATCATTGCTTTGTAACATAAATATTGTATATTGTAAGCATACTTTTTAGTCTTTGTTATCGTTCACATGTTATAACATGTCTCATGTAGCTGTGCTCGTCGAAAGTGGCAAGTTCCTTTTATCAGCAAAAAGATACTCCCATGCAACCTGTACAGAATATACAATATTTATGAATGCTGACAATACATCTAGGTCAAGCAACATGTACATTGGAAAATTAAGGTACAAATCTCAAATAATGGCAACTTTGTTTAGAGAAGATACATCATCCTAATGTTTTAATGGTATAATCTGATATATTTATGTGTTGAACTTTTAGGTCAAATATCCTCGGAACAAAGTTTGTAATATATGATACCCAACCTCCATGCAACACAGCCAATGTTTCACAGTCAGGGAAAACAAGCCGTAGGTTTTACTCCAGGAAGGTGTCACTAAAGAGCTCTTCCAACACCTACAACATAGCTCAAGTCACATATGAACTTAATGTTTTGGGGACTCGGGGCCCTAGGCGGATGAATTGTGTGATGCACTCCATCCCTGCCTCATCTCTTGAGGCCGGTGGCACTGTCCCATGCCAGCCAGACAGTGTCGTTGCACGCTCTCTTGATGAGTCCTTCGGCAGCATCTTCTTTTCCAAGTCATCCATTATGGACCATTCCATTCGATTTAGCAGCAGCAGATATACAGACATCTCAGTTGGCGGCCCCGCAGTTGGAGGCCAGGCATTAGGCGACAATGATGAGTTCAAGGAGAGGCCATTGGTCCTCCGTAACAAGGCCCCAAGATGGCATGAACAGTTGCAGTGCTGGTGCCTCAACTTCAAGGGCAGAGTGACTGTTGCTTCTGTGAAGAACTTCCAACTTGTTGCTGCGATGCAGCCTGCTGCTGGAGCCCCAACACCATCTCAGCCTACCCCACCACCTCCATCTGACCATGACAAAGTGATACTACAGTTTGGGAAGGTTGCAAAGGACATGTTCACCATGGACTACCGTTACCCTCTCTCAGCGTTCCAGGCCTTTGCAATCTGCTTGAGTAGTTTCGACACCAAGCTGGCCTGCGAATGAAACCATTGGTGCTGAAGCATGGTGATCGATTATGTAACAAATCGGCGGCCCCCTCAAATTTAGCTGAGGCCGCAATTCTGTTGTTTGTTATTGATGCCTTATTAACTTGTAGTACTAGAAAACCATGTTTAGAGATATCCGCTGATTTTTAGCTGCTGTTGCTGAGTTGTATCTGTATCCCTACAGTTCTTTAAGAGTAGCAGCATATTGCCCTGCCTGTAATAATAATTAGCTGACTGAATTGTGTTGTTCATGCTTCGTAAGAGTTCCAAATCTGAAGTTGTATCCAAATTCGGTATGCTACCTGTTGGTGATGTGAAAAATGTATTTCTGATGAACTTTTTGCACTAAGGAATGATAGCGGAGATGATGCTGTTTCTGCTATTGTTGCAGCTCTTGGTGCCAAAAGTGCCCTTCTAAAGCATGAGGTATTCTTGAACTTTAACTAATCTATGTTTGCATCTTTTTCCACGAGCATAAATTATGCTAGTCTCCTCTCTTGTTTCAGAAAGGAAAGCAAAGCAAAGCAGGGAAAATCTAAACATTATACCTGTTCATCTTTATTAGCTATTCAGGGTGTTGTTCGATGCAGTTTTTGTTTCTAAACTGGAATACTCGATACATTTACTCCTAGCTCTACATCGATATATGGCTGACCGGCATATTATGTTATCCATTTTGTCAAGAGGGTCATCTTTTGCTTACTTGCCTAAGGTGTGGCACTCCATCCCGTCCCAAAATAAGTCTTCGAGTTCGAATTTGAACTAGCAGAGATCACTTATTTTGAAACAGTAGTAATATAAGGCAAATTTGCCATTCCCTTTTGTGGTATTGACATATGCGGCCAATGAGATGAAAAAGACAAACTGTGACCATCCTCCAAACAACCTGAGTATCATTCCAATATCCTAGTAGATCTGCCTAAGGAGAGCCTGAAATGCTCTAATCAAACAATTAGCAGTAGCAAATCAGAAGAGTCATGTAGTACAAATATGGAATACCATATCACTTTGAAAGAACATCCTCACCCTCATCCATGGTCAGAATTTGCTAAGCAGGAGGCTCATTGTCAAATGCATCAACAAACGGTAACACTCACACTCAAAACTTTGCTCAGCAAATGCTCATTGACCTGTTTTAACCCTAGAGCAATGTCATACGGTAACCAACTCATTCATGAATATCTTCTGGACAAAGATGGTTGCCTTCTCCTCCAGGAGGGCCGAGCGAACTAGGGCCACCCCGTCCCCGGCGGCGGCGGCGGCGCTGCTTCTACCCGGCGCGCCACGTCCGGCATGATACTGCTCCAACTGGTCTCCATGGCGGCGACACCGAAAGCCGCTGCCGCCGCCACGCTGATGCCGCTGCTGATCCACCTCCTTCGGGGCGCCTCCGACCTCGCTTCCGTGTCCGCGACCCACGCCAAGCTCCTCAAGCTCGGGGCGGACGCCTCCGTCGCCTCCTCCAACCACCTCCTTGCGGCGTACTGCCGCTGCGGTTCCACCGCCCCCGCGCGCCGGCTGTTCGACGGAATGCCCGACCGGAACGTCGTCTCCTGGACGGCACTCATGTCTGGGTACGCTAGCGCCGGCCGGCCGCGTGCGGCCGTCGCTCTCCTCCGCGCCATGGTGCTCAGCGGCGTGGCCCCGAACGCCTTCACCTTCTCGACGGCGGCCAGCGCGTGCGCGCGCCTCGCCGACGCCGGCCTCGGGCGGCAGGTGCATGCCTGCGCCGAGGTCGCGGGCTACGCGTGCGACAACGTCGTCGCCACTGCGCTCGTCGACATGTACGGCAAGGCCGGCAGCGTCCGCGACGCCCGCGCCATGTTCGACGCGATGCCTGCGACAGCAAGAAACATAGTGTCCTGGGCCTCGATGCTGTCCGTGTACGCGCAGAACGCGCTCGGGCACGACGCCATCCAGCTCTTCGCCGAGCTCAGAAGCAATGGAGAAGATATGGCACCCAACCACTTCATCCTGTCAAGCGTCGTGAGCGCGTGCGCCGGCGTCGGGCGGCTCGGCATTGGCAGGTGCCTTCACGGCATGGTCCTCCGCCATGGGCACGAAGACAACGACGTGGTTGCGGTGGCTCTGGTCGATATGTACTCCAAATGTGGCTGCTACGAGTACTCAAAGAAGGTGTTCGACAATATCAAGCAGCCGTCAGTCATCTCCTACACCTCCATCATCGTGGCGACGGCGAAATACGGCCTCGGCAGGTGTGCACTCGCTTTGTTCAGTGACATGGTTGATCGAGGTGTGCAACCCAACAGTGTCACGCTGCTCGGCGTCTTGCATGCTTGCAGCCACTCAGGTCTGGTTGACATCGGCCTCCATCTCCTCCACTCAATGCGAAGCAAGTATGGTATTGATCCATGCGCCAGCCACTACACTTGTGCTGTAGACATGCTTGGTCGTGCAGGTCAGCTCGAGGAGGCATTCGAGCTGGCCAACGAAGCGCGGCTCGATGGCAATGACGACCTTTTGCTGTGGAGCTCACTGTTGTCATCTTGCCGTAACCACAAGCGCTTGGACCTAGCAACCAAGGCTGGCAAGAAGGTATCAGAATTCAGCCAAGATGTAGCCGGTGCACTGGTGGTTATGTCGAATGCATATGCTTCAGCTGGTCAAGCTGATGACGCTGCTGCAGTGTGGTCAAACATGAGGCAGCGCAGCATTCGGAAGGATCCTGGGTGTAGCTGGATCGAGATAAAGGACGTCCCCTATGTGTTCTACGCCGGTGTGGCATCACCTGCCGGTGCAAGGGCTGATGATGTGATGTTGCTACTAGATGAGTTGGAGACCAAGATGAGGGAGAAAGGATACAAGGGAAGAATAGGCGGTGCTAGGGTCCTTGATGCTGATGAAGAAGTGGATGAAGATCATCATGATGAAGGCAAGGGTGTGATGGTTGGAGTGCACAGTGAGATGTTGACGTTGGGGTTTGGCTTGTTGGTGATACCCAAGGGGATGATCATTAGGGTGATGAAGAACCTAAGGATGTGTTGTGGCTGCCATGAGGCGTTTAAGCTCATCAGCGACATTATGGAGAGGGAGTTTGTGGTGAGGGATCTCAATAGGTTCCACCACTTTAGGAGGGGGTCATGTTCTTGCAACTGACTACTGGTGATTCATCTACAATCCCTTGGTAATTCAATACTACTTGTGAAGTTTCATAGCAAATGCGACAAAACTACAACTATTTTTTCAAAATTATCCCTTTGTTGCAATTTTAGCTACATATCTCGCAAAACTACAATAATAACAATTAGTTTTATCATAAAATAGCAACTTTACCATCGACGTGTGACTACAGGTGGGCCCAACTTGCACTGACTAACTGATGGACCCAACAACTAAAATTGTTATTTTTTAATAAAGCCATCAACTATTTTTGTTTTGTGAAACACATGGCTAAAATTACAGGAAATCTATAATTCTGAGAAAATCTTACGGTTTTCTGAAATGTAATCTAAAAAGAAAGGAAAAAGTCTAATTAACCCCCTAAGCTATCAGAGTTAGTCTACTTAGCCCCCTAATGTATGAAATTGGATATTCCACTGTCTGAAGTACGATAACTAGATCAAATAACCCCCTGAAGCAGTTTTGTAGGTGGTTTTGTCATACAGATGCTGACGTAGTAGCGTTATTGCTTGTATGGCACAAAGATTGACCCATTAAACCCAAGTTGAACCAAATATTTTTTTCACCCATTGATCAACAATCCTAAAATCAAATATTATCACTAATGTTTATCATTCTCAACCCAGTTCACTTATGGAAAAAAAATTATCGAACTGGCTACCACCATGTCATTGTCCCCTCCATACTCCATATAGCCAAAACCACCACCATGTCATCATGTACTTAACAAAACTACCTATAAAATCACTCTAAGGGGTATTTGAACTGGTTTCGTACCTAATGGGGGTGGAATATCTAATTTTATATATTATGAGGTTAAGTAGACTAACCGTGACAATTCAGGGTATGAAGTAGACTTATTCCAAAAAGAAAGAAAGGAGTCTTAACGTAACTTTTTTGTAGATACACCGTTGAAGCGTCTTGTTTTGGTTGTTGTTATTATGTTGTTACGTACCAAGTACCAAAGCATTGCTTGAAAATACAGAAGCAACATGACCTAGGGTTCACCCTTTGTTAAAATTGGGTTTGTTGACCTCACGCAATCATTTTATATGACCCTCTCTCTAGTCAGAAACAAATACTCCCTCTGTAATTTAACGAATGACATTATTGACTTTTGACGCACGCTTTATCATTCATCTTATTTAAAAAGCTTATGAAAATATGTAAAATATATGTTATAATTAACATACATAGTAAACCCACGTGGCATTTTTGGTGGGTCCAAGAACCACACAAAGTCAAATGATAAATTCCAATGGTTTTTTTCGGCCCATTTAAAATATTGGGAACTGAGTTGATAATTTATTTTTTAAAAAATATATTTTTTTAGAATTGTTTTTCTGAGGGGTGTTTAGATGGCAAAAAATTTTGGCAGGAATGTCACATCGAACGTTTGACCGAATGTCGGAAGGAGTTTTCGGACACGAATGAATAAACGAATTTCACAGCTCGACTGGAAACCACGAGACGAATCTTTTGAGCCTAATTATGTCGTCATTAGCATATATTGGTTACTGTAGCACTTATGGCTAATCATGGACTAATTATGGTTTCTCACGTAATTGTGTAATTAGTTTTTTAGTTCATATATGTTTAATGCTTCATTTAGATATCTAAATATTCATCTTACGGTTTCTCACGTAATTGTGTAATTAGTTTTTTAGTTCATATATATTTAATGCTTCATTTAGATATTAAATATTCGATGATATGTTTTTTAAAAAAAAATTGGAAAACAAGGCCAGAGAACAAAGCTCTTCACGGCGCTGCTGGTTTGAGTGTTCAAAAACTAGAGCCTGCGGCCGCCGGTGCTCCGGTGAGAAGGCAGGTGACTTCCTCTGGCTTACATGTGGGTCCACCTCTCTCTTGGCCCACAAGTCAGTGACACAAAGCTAGGTGACGAAACGTGAGACGATCTCCTTCCCACTCGGACTGCGTGGGAATAACGCGCGCCCGCTCTCCTCCCGCTCCCGCTCCCCCAACCCCAACCCTCGTCGGCGGCGGCGGCGCGGCCAAAGCATCGGCTTAAGCTCCTCCGGTGAAGGTACGCCCTGTCTCCCGAGCCCTAACCCTAATCTATCTTTGCCCGCCCGGAGCGCCCATTCTATTTGCGTGATTCGTTAGGTCACACAAATCTGCTACTGGAGAGAACAATGGAGTCGGCAGAGGTGGCGGCTTCTTCCGCCGCCTCGGGGCCTACCCCGGAGATGGAGAGGTTCCTGTGCGATCTGCTGCTGGACACGACGCAGCCCATCGCCGAGCGCTTCCGCGCTCTCTTCTCCCTCCGCAACCTCCATGGCGATGGCCCCCGGTGCGCCCTCCTTCAAGGTCTTACCTCACAAACTCACCCACTCATATCGATGATAAAGCTTGCTGTTTAGTGACAAACTGGCAATGTTATCCATTGATGGAGGCTTCTGCACCCTCCGGACAAAAATATTTGTCGTTTATGACAAGTTTTATGTTAGAATAAATTCTAATAAGTTTATGATATTGTGATAGTACTTTTTGGGAAAAATCCATGTATACCATTTGTTTTGTATTTAAACTAAGCACCTAAGAAATTATTGATGGTCACAATTTTAAACTTTTGACCAAATCTTGTTGTAACAACAAATATTTTTGACGGGAGGAAGTAGCATGAAGAAGTTTAAGAAAAGCTAACATATTTGACTGTTTGATGCAATGCTCAGCTGCAAGGGATTCTTCTAACTTGCTTGCCCATGAGGCTGCATTTGCGCTTGGACAAATGCAAGATGCTCAGGCTATCCCTGCATTAGAGGCAGTTCTCAAAGATCTTTCTCTTCATCCAATTGTCCGCCATGAGGTAGTAATTTGGAGAAGTTTAATGCCATCTTCTTCTTGTAGTGCTTTACTATCCATTTGAGAAGTTGGCTATACATATATTGATTGTTAGGCTGCGGAAGCCCTTGGTGCTATTGGCCTGGTGAAGAGTATTCCCCTGCTGGAGGAGAGCTTAGCTGCTGATCCTGCTGTGGAGGTTCAAGAAACATGTGAACTGGCTCTTAGGCGGATAGAACAACAAAAGAATGCTGATGGTTCTGAAAGCACAACCATTTCACCATTTCTCTCTGTTGATCCAGCATTGCCTGCAAAGCAAGGACTTTCAGTACAACAACTAAGGTATGTCTTTGAGGCAGTCGCGCACTTGTTTGTTGTATTTTGTATGTATTTTCTTGCTAGTACTAGCGTGACCCATACTTTTCAGGGAGATTCTTCTCAACGAACAAGAAAGCATGTATGAACGTTATGCAGCTCTTTTTGCACTAAGGAATGATAGCGGAGATGCTGCTGTTTCTGCTATTGTTGCAGCTCTTGGTGTCAAAAGTGCCCTTCTAAAGCATGAGGTATTCTTGAACTTTAGCTAATATATGTTTGCATCTTTTTCCACAAGCATAAATTATTCTAGTTTCCTCTCTTGTTACAGAAAGCAAAGCAAGGCAAATGTAGGCATTGCACCTACTCATCTTTATTAGTTATTCAGGATAGCCAAGAAACTATTTTTTTGTAAGACAGGGGCATCCCTTTGTCCAAATATAGGAGAAGGCATAATATTACTAGGATTGATGGCATGATATAATCTGGGAAACTGCTCCAGATTCCAAAGTGCGTGTTGCTTGATTTATTAATAATAGCATCATATCTAAAACATTCTGTTATACTCGTTGAGATAATCAACAAACCACTCCATGCTGTTCTTGTTTAGTTGCTTATTTTGCTCTTGAGTGTAATTGTTTTTCCTTCCGCAGGTTGCTTATGTGTTAGGTCAGCTACAAAATAAAGTTGCTTCAGACGCACTTTCCACCGTACTGAAGAATGCTGATGAGCATCCAATGGTCAGGCATGAAGCTGCTGAGGCCCTTGGTTCAATTGCAGGTAACTAACATTACAAAATATGTTAAAAAGTTTCCCAATGAGCATCCATATACGATAGTTTTCTGAGGGTACCATAATACCACACTGCCCTGTAGATCAAGAAAGCATTGCACTACTGGAGGAATTTGCAAAGGACCCTGAGCCAATAGTCTCCCAAAGCTGTGAAGTCGCACTCAGCATGCTTGAATATGAGAGATCAGGGAAATCCTTTGAGGTACATGCCTAGGCTAGATCAACAGATTATTTTTTTTAAGAAAGAACAGTTGTGCCTTTGTGGTATCGTTTAAGTTTAACCAGTGTGTTGTTCCATGCAGTTTTTGTTTCTGCAGACTCCTCGGGTGCAGCAAGAGTCCTAAGCTAGAATGCTCGATACATCTACCCCTAGCTCTATATCGCTCTACTGCAAGGCTGACCGACATATTATGTCATCCATTTTATCAAGACTTTTCACTCCTACATATGCCCTATCACTAGTTCCATTGAGGGTTTTTGCTGTTTTTGCGGCTTGTGTTTTTTATCTTGCTACTGCCTCCCCTGCTGCTTCTGCTTTTGGCCGTGAGCCCATAAGAACCAAAAATAGTAGCTTAGAATTTACATGAGAGTTTCTGTTTCATGGTACCATGTAAAATTATATATACATAGTCAATGATGTATCGATAATAGCAACATTAAATACTGGAAGACTCCCATGAGCATTCAGAACAAAGAATCATAGGCTGATAAGATCTAGGGCAAGATTGATGATTACCTGGTTAAGCGGATTGCATGTATCGAGCGTGATTGTATCCTCGTTCTACAGGATTGAGACGCATGTATTTTGTCTGTTCCTGAAAGTAGAATCTTTTCCTTTTTAAAATAGAACAAACTAGCTGAAGCCGGGGTTTCACTTACCGCGCAAACCGTCAAAACCGCGGCATCGTGCTCCCGCGGATTTCGCATAGTAACCACAAAAACCGTGATAAATTTAAATTCAAAAAATTTGAATTTAAACTCGCGCAGTTTTCACGGTTTACCGCGTGGTTTTACATGATTACCGCGTGGTAACCACGGTAAGTACCGTGGTTTCCCGCACGGTTTTTGCGCTCGAAACCATGGTTACCACGATGAGACCGTGGGTGTGATATCAAATGCAAAAACTCTTTAAAAAATCTAAAAAAATATATGAAAAGTAGAAAAATATTTTATGACTATATTTATAACATATGAAAAATAGGACATGTTATAGGAAAAACAAGAAAATTTTTCACATAACCTTTTCTAAATTCTTGATATTGCAAGTTGCAACATATAAACATACACCGTCATATCACACTTCACCAAGTAATTCACACCAATAACAAATAACAACTTTATTTTAATTGTTGTGTCACAACTATACCTAGTAACTAATAAAACTATTATGTATGTACTAACATGCATGTATAATTTTCTCCATATATATTTTTCATAGTTGTATATTTGTATTTCAACGTTACGTACCCTAGTGTCTAGTGTAAATTAATAATGACTCAACATAAAATATTCTTAACCATCTTTCTATGAAATATTACTTGCAATAGGCTATTTTTAAATTTTGTTTCCCGAAATTCTCGTTTATAATTTTTAATTACGCCAGAAATACATTTTTCATTAATTTCTTTGACAAAACTACACTATATATCAACATATACAACATATATTTTTTCATTAAATTTCCTTAATTTTTTTAAATTCTCCTTAAATTTAAACTCGGTTAACGCGGCTTACCGAAACCATATATCTGCGGAGGGCGCAGTTACCACGGTAACGCGAACCCTGGTTGAAGCTTCAAGGGCAGGAATAAATCAAATCACGAATTCTTTGATTGGAAACCAGCTGGCACAACTGAAAATATAAGGGACCGTTACGCTGCGACGGCGGGGGCAATGGCCTATACTGCTGCGGCGGCGACGACCGACTTGCGTGGCAGCGGCGGCAGTGGCCTCTTCGGGCCATGGCAGCGACAGAGATCATGGACTTACACGGCAGTGGCTAGAACAGAAATTAACAGGGATCCAATACATACTAATTATCTAATATGATATAATTTAATAAGAATTAGATAATTTATCCGAGGTCCGAAGACCCCGGTAAACACTACTAGCTTCGCCACAGGCGACGCCCTCCACGGACAGTGGAGCGATTGGAGTCCGACAGTGGTGGGGCAGGGAAAATGTGGTCGCCGCACGTCCTCAGGCTGGCAGCGGCGGTCATCCCCGGACGCAGCTTGCTATTCGTCACACATGCGTGGGGCCCATGTTTGGCAAATTTTTTTGGTTGGCTATCTTCAGCCAGTAGGGGGAGTAATTTGGCTAGCCAGATAGCAACTCTGTTAGAGTGCAAATTTTAGACAATATTACCAAAATTTAGCTTAAAGAGCTGAATAGTTATGCTGCTAGAGATGCTCTAAGGTGTGGCACTCGCTCCGTCACGTCCCAAAATAAGTTCCTCCAAAGTTCAATTTGAACTAGCAAGAGATCACTTACTTTCAAACAGCAGTAATACGAGGCAAATTTGCCACCCTTTTTTGTGGTATTGAAATATGTGGCCAATAAGATGGAAAAGATAAACTTCCATAAATGTGGCTATGAACCAAACATATTGCTAATTTAGTCAACTCTATCTAACATGAGTTGTGACGAGGGGAGGCAAATTGTGACCATCCTCCAAACAACCCCCGACTTCCCATAGGTGAGAGAATAGGCAGTTATTACACCAGAAATGACCGTGTGAATGTGACGCTAACAGCCACTCTTCATCCCTTCAGAGTTGGCATAAAATTTTGCAAAACCCACCACAGTACAGCAGAAGACTTGAAATGTGGATAGTACAGCCAATCAATTCAAATAGACAGTAACATCATTCCAATGTCCTAGTAGATCTACCTAAAGAGAACCTGAAATGCTCTAATCAAACAATTAGCAGTAGCAAATCAGAAGTCATGTAGTACAAATATGGAATACCATATCACTTTTAAAGAACATACTCGCCCTCTACAGTAATGCATCAACAAATAGTAACATCCACGCTCAAAATTTTGCTACGCAAGAGGCTCATTGCCAAATGCATCAACAAACGGTAACATCCACACTCAAAACTTTGCTCAGCAAATGCTCATTGACCTGTTTTAACTCAAGAGCAATGTCATAAGGTAACCAACTCATTCATGAATACCTCCTGGACAAAAATAAGTTGACCGATAGAAGTCACAACATTCGTGCTCATGGCATACTCCTGGTAGCCAAAAAAGTGTGTTCGCATTCATAGCACCTCTTTTTTACATGCAAATAACAGGGGATGTTTGGATGCAGGCCACTGATAATGATTTTGTCAAATCAAAATTGTCTTTACCTTAAAAACTTTTTTGGTACGTTTTTGTAAAACTGTGAAATTTTTCCACTGCTCTTGTCTGCCTGTATTGAAGAAAAGAGTTTTTCAGCAAACATCAGGAAGCAACAAGTTTGCAAGCATACCAGGTGGCTACACAATAAGAACATTATTACAAGGAGATATCGAACCTGAAGGTCCTGAACGAAGCTCTCAACTGATGTCTTATCATTTGGTGAAAAAGAGACGCCGTCTCTCTTCCTTTCTACCAAGTTCTTGTTCTCATCCACCTGCCATTGCAGTATTAAAATGAAGCTGACATATTGAAACTCAAACTCGAAATAAGCAATGAATTAGGTGACAAAAAAGATCATGTGCTTTGGCCCACCCATAAAAGAAGGAAACGAGCTTAAAACAAATCTATTTATAGTAACATATTCCCGTGGAATTTTGCAGTTTGAGTGCAACTTATATAGTTCACCGTAGAGTGAGCATGTGTATTCACCTGGTCTATCAGTCGTTTAATAGGACGACGAAGTGATTCAATTGTTGTCTGCTCATGTAATCTTTTCAGGAGGATGAGTGGAATGGTGGCAACTTCTGGAAAAGAGACATGATAGCACCACTGGGCAAAATGTGAAGACAGAACATCAATAGCTGAAAGAATGCACTCCTCGTGGAAGTCTCTTGACTTCAGCAGGTTCTTTGGCACCTAATTAGAAAGCAACAGAAGTTAATCAAAACCATTTTCAGATGATAGAAATACAGAATTTGAAAAAACCTATAGTATTATAATGCAAGGTCAGAAATAAATGGTCAATAAATATGAGTAAAAAATATGAATTTACAGGTTAGCCATGCATTGCAAAAGAACATTCATGGTTGCTAAAAGAGCACTAGTGACACTAGTCTTTTGAAAAGTTCATTTTACAGAGTCAAGGCGAAATAGTGTGAATTTAATAGTGGCCTGGTAGAATAGTAATGGGCCATTTTAGTGGCTGTCGAAATGCATGAAACAGAATACGCTCCACACTATTCATTGTGCAAAATGTGCCCAGTAGAGTAGCATACCTTCAATAGTGAGGAAAAGTTGACCTTTGCTTTTTGTCCTTGTTCTTTTTGAGAGATATCACCAAATTCTAGGCAATCAAATAACAAAGATGGAATTGGAAAGAACATCTGGCTGCAACCAGAAAGCTCATTCAGCATCTGCACAAGCCTCAGCCTCAATGGTAAGTAACGTGTGCCTGGGAATAAGTGAGCCACTCCTCTTATTATTTGAACCACTGAAGAAAGTAATGGGTGCATATTGTAGTCCTTGTAGTTACAACGAAGAAACCTAACCCATAGGTTTACACAGTTAATATATTGCCAGTTATCTACCTTCCTGAGGTCTTCCTGCAAGAGCAAACAAGATTGAATATAAATATCCATGTGGTGCCAACAAAGCAAAAAAAACAAGACCCTCAGTACATGCAAAGATATCCTATTGTTTTCTTTTCCGCATGTGAAATGGGCATGTATTGATGTATACCATCATGAATTTTTTTTCTTGTACAACAACACAGAAAAAGAACTTGTCTAATTTAGATTGGCATAGCAAGAAAACGTGGCTTGTCACAAATTCTAAATTGTCAAAAAAGTTATGGCAAGAACTGATTGAGTATGGTACAATTTGTGAAGTCAATGTTCACCAGTGCAAGAAGGAAGTACTGTAATCAGCAAGATAAAACATATGCCTCAGGTTCTCTTTTGGCAATACTCACTTCTCAAGGTTTTCAGAAAGAGGGGAAAAGTATAGGAAGCAGACTGTTTGAATGAAGTGCATTTTAATGTAATTGGTGTTTAGGTACACCCTCAGGCCTTGTTTGGAAGCAGCAGGGCCTGGATACCAGACCAGCAAATCAAAAGTACATAAGGATTTTATTTTATTTTATTTTTTTGCGGGGAACATAAGGATTTTATTGATAGGATACAATGGAATTTCATGTTCAAGAGCTGCACAACGTGCAAACATAACAGTATAATGAAGCAGTGGTATATACCTTTTCTTTTGTTTTAGAAGCCTGCCTAAGAATAGCATTCAGCTGCTCTATAGAGGTAGTTGCCCTCTCACATGATTTTTGAACATCGAGAGAATAGAGCTCCACTAGACAGTCCGTCAAAAAATCAATATGATGTATATTTCGGTCATTCACAAGCTTGGAACTAGCAAGGTATGCATTATAAGATTTGTTTAAGCAAAGATCCAAAGATTCTGGTAACAGCGAAGACACTTCTCGGATCATAAGAAATGAGGACAGAGACAAGTCATGATCCCCACTTGCCCACAAGCGAATCAATATCTGTAAAAAGATAATAATATACCATGAGTGAATGTCAGCTAATAAGAAAATAGTTTGACACGGCAGATATACTGTAGAACCTATTTTCAGATAATCATATGGCTAAATGTATGTCAGCATAATATAAGATACTGACACCACAAAAATTCTGTCACATCAGGACCAATAGGAAGTGTACTGGTAGTCAAACTATGAAGGAGGTATGGAAGAAACATCAATGATCAGTTAACACAGGTTTTTGGAACAACATACTGTTTCGAAGCTGGTAAAAGCATTAACAAATATAGATGGCTTAAGTGAGTTTATTAAAAGCAGGCAGCTATCCTACAAACACAATGTCCACATAGCAAGTGACCAGCACAAAGAACCATCATTCTCCTCATCTCTACAGTCAAACATAGAGGTCAAACAAGTGGTGGCATAGCAGATATTTCTCAAATGGTCATAATGTAAAAGAACAAACTTCCACAATATATAAGATATAGTTGACTAGAATAGCTTCCAAACATGAACACTCCTGGGAATAACAAGAGAACACTCAAAATTAACAAGAAGCATGCACGACGGACACAAATACCTTGAGGAGTCTCCTTGACGCTGATGGATATGCAGAAAAAAGAACGGCAGATGCTCTCAGTCGAGTCAAGACAAATGCAAGTATTTGGTTGTCAGTAAGTTGACTAAGGAGATCTAGAGAATTCTGTAAGTAAGACTTTATGAGTGGTTCAATAGTTTGCCATTTCTTTGCACTTCTCAGATTCATAATTTTGCCTTTGTTCACATCATCAGATATTTCTAAGAGAGCACGGAAAATGTTATCTGCTTCAGAAAGAACAAATGTTATTATGTGATAGAACACTTCAGTACTTCGAATTCTCTGCACCGAAGGGCTCTTGGAATTAACACCAAATCGACAAGCATCCCGGTAGGCATTTAACAGGCTACGTAGAGAAGGTGCTTTAGGTTCCTTTGCAACTAACTGGCACCATTCACTTATAGTCTTCCTTGTCAGTATCTTATCATTTGGAGGAATTTTATCACTAAAGTCAGCATCACTATCCACAGAGTCCATCTCATCATCATCGGAATCCTATTGCAGTTTGAAAATGAAGCAAAAAAAAAAAAATCATTCAGCGAGATTCATTCAGATGGAAAGCACATTGTATAAAAAGAAAAAAGGTGTAATCTGAATCGCAGCGGCTCATGCACGAGCAACCAATTAGAAATTCTTACTTCTTTACTTCTGTAGCTCTTCAACTCTGATTGCCATTTTTCAAGGTAGTTTGCAAACTTAGGGTCCTACAAATAAAATTAACAGCATGAATACAAAAAAACCCAAACAAATATATGTTAAGGCCCTAAAATCCCGCAAAAAGCAACTATTGTAAGCACGAACACATCCTCTGCACATGGATGAATGACCATTCAAATGAATGTGGAGTACTTCATCTACATGATTAGCCTGATACAATAACCAATGGAATACATGATAAAGCATTGACTTGGCTACATTCAATAAGAACAAGTGATGTGCACAACTATAGAACCCCAAATCAGCAACCACGTGCAAGATATCAAAGGCAGATAACCTGAAATTGTGGTGTATAGTAAACATTATAATAAAAGGAGTGCACAATCAAATCTAGATAAAGGCAACTTTCACCTTATCCATCAACTTGTTCAACTTCTTCTTTTGTTTTTTTATCTCTGTATTCATCTTGTCATTCTCTCCATCTAAGCCATCTTGGACCACAGAATCTGCACAAAATATCGAGATAATTGGATATACTAGCACAGCACAAAGCTGAATAAGCTTTACTCATCAAACACTAACCACTGACAACATTGTCACCCTCACTGTCAGAATAATACGGACACTCAGAGTCCTGCATAACAGGCAGCAAGCAGCAGTTTATAAAGGCAACGTGAGAGTTGTGATGTTCATAGAATCATTCAGGAGCAATATAACAGACAATAGATAATGTCACTGGCTGATAACAGCAAATGTTTCCAAAGTAGGCTATAGATGGCAGACTACTGGCAAGAACTGAGTCATCATGACTATGGCTGCTATAGTGATGAGGTAATGATAACCAATCATTGTAATAGTTAGCAACCAGCAAGTCTGCAAAATAGGGCGGGGGGTGGACAAATCGATTTGAAAAGTTTATTCAAATTGTCCATAGTGAACTTAGAATGATTGAAAATGAGTGTTATCTTACGTACAAATAGATGCCATGACATCACACCATATAATATACTCACATACAACAAATTTGATCATCTCTTGCCCACAAAACTAGAGTCCCCTACTTGGATGTTGCACGAAAATAAGAAGATTTCTGAAGCAATTTTATGAACAAAGGAAAAAAGAATGAATAAGGCCTATGCCCTTGTCCATAGGATGTGAAGATAAGAAAAAGGCTAGACACATGTGGAACAAGGAGCAAACTAAAGGTGGGCAATACTCATTTGTTATCTGCTTAAGATCAACACGACAAAAACATCACAACACTGAAAATCTGGACACTTAGAACAATTAGAGAAAAGGATGATTTCGTTAGGATAAAACGAATTTTGGTTGTCAATAAATGAAGAAGATCCTCTGTAAAGGACAACAAGCAGACATACCTCTGAAAGATAACCATCACTATCAGACAGATCACTGTTTAATTCACCTTCATCTTCTGGAAACTCTAGGCCACTAACCAAAGTTTCAGCATCATCATTGTTCCTAAAGGAAAACCATTTTGAGTTTATTTGGTTAATTAAGGAAACGAAACAATGAATGAACCATTGTGCAATATTACTTGTAAAGTTATTAAATGGAATTGAGGTAAGTGTAAGTCTATTGCATCATTTAGAGTTGCAAACAAGGTCTGCTCTCAATAGCTTCAATTCAGAACAGATCAATTTCATCAAAAAGAAAAACAAAATACAACACTAACTAATGTGTGAACCTAGCAAAGCAAAGTTGGTACTGTTGCTAGGGGTTAACAGCTACAATTCCCATTTAGACAGTCATCCCAAACCACAGTAAAAGCACCCCCACAGTGCATCGTAAGCATCTACTAAGTCCAGCAGGCAACCATTGTTACAGAAATTGATCGAGCAACAACAAACGGCTAGAGCGGCAGGGGCCCTAGTAGCGCTCTACATCGCATTGCTTTACTTTCCACCAACCCCTCGTGCACCGAGGTGAAACAAAACCGTAGGGCGGAGATGATTACATGACGTTATGCTCTGCTCGCCGCGGCATCTCCTCATCGCCATCGCCGCCGGAGCGGTCGTCCCCGCGGCCGCCACCACCTGAGAAGAGAAGAGGGTGAAGAAACAGGGTGGATTCAGCGACCAACCGAGCCGTAACGAACCAAAACTATCGGCGAAGGCGCGGGGGGGGGGGGGGGGCGAGGGCACACCTCTGCGAGGGCGGCGGACGAACTGGGAGCGTTGCTTGCGGTTGCGCTTGGCGGCGGACTGGAGGTGCTTGCGCGCGAACTTGCGAGCCTTCTTCCCGAGCTTCTTCGCCATCCCCGCGCTTGCTGCTTCGCTAGGGTTTCGAGGAGGGGACCTGCCCTGCTCTCTCTCTCTCTACTTCGTCGAGAGGGCGGTGGCGCCGGCGCTCCGGCGGAGTGGTCGCGAGGGTAAGGGTTTTGGGAGAAGAGCGTGGGCTTAAATGGGCCTCCCCTGAAGCTCGTAAGTGGGCTGGAAAAATTAACAATACGGCCCAACGGAGCATGCTGCAACATGGGCTTCTCTTTTGTTTATGTTAAAAGCTCATTTTTTTAGGCAAAACATGAGTATCAGTTCTAATGTTTATGTAGTGACTAGTAATCTGCATGCGCAAGGCACGTTATGCCCAGTATGAATTAAATTTTAGAAAATGTACTGAAAAGGTGAGTAGTGGCATATATTAAATAACTGTACAATACATGCATGTCTATTTGAATGGTATATTCTAAAACCGTTAAATTTATAATGATAGGTATCTAACTAACCTTTTTGCCTATTATAAGTACAAGCGAATGGCTTATTAGTGGTTAAAATATAATTTATAAATAAAACTTTTATACAAGTGTTATTGCAGTCTAAAAGGTAATGCTAGAAAATAAACTATAATAAAAAAAACTTTAAAATCAACTTTAAATTTAATGTTGAAAAATTAAATTTTGGCTTACAAACACGGGCATGAGCCAAAAATGAGAGCATGTTGTTTTCTTTTTACATGCGTTATACACCTATATTAGTAGCTTTTATTGGGAAATTTAATGGACTGGTTAATATAGCAGAAAAAATAACTTACATATTTCAAGCAAGTATATGGATTACGATCAAACGGAGTGTTAAAAAGGAAGATATTATGGGATTTTTAGTTCCAAATGTTTTCAGGCATAGGTTACTAGCTAAACATACATTTCTCTGGAAGTGCATCTAGGTCTCTAATTTTTTAGTGATTAACGACAATCAAATGATGATGGCTAATGATGTGGGTGAATGATGTGGGTGAGAATATGAAGGTATAGATAGTACTTATGAAGAAGTTATTGTTGCAACGCCCACGATAAAAAGAGAAGAAAATCGGTATATCCGTGTTGGCGTCTGTATTTATTTTATGTTTGAGTCAACTAGGAATGTCGTACTATAAAGAGAGGTGTGCAAATAAATTCTAGGAATGAATCGATGCTCGAAAATATTTTTGAACTGCATCTTTTGCTATCTTTTTGAAGTTGTGCTAAAATTTACGGAAGTTTCGAAGGTACCTACGGAACTTCCAAAGACGTCGGATTCAGTTATATCATAACGGAAGTTTCGAAGAAGAACCTTCGGAAGTTCCGAAGAGTTCAGAATTGGTTCTGTGAGAACCACGGAAGTTCCAAAGAAGAGTTCTGAAGGATTTGACCGGAACTTCAGAACAGGGTTCACAATCCCGCGGTTAACGCGGCGGTAACCGCGTGGTCCGCGGGGGCACGGCTTCAGTAAGCCGCGGTAATCGAGTTTAAATTTGAGGAGAATTTAAAAATTTTGAGAAAATTTAATGAAAAAAATATATGTTGTATAGGTTGATATATAGTGTAGTTTTGTCAAAGAAATTCATAAAAAATTATATTTCGGTGTAATTAAAAATCATAAACGAGAATTTCGGGAAAGAAAATTTAAAAATAGCCTATTGTAAGTAATATTTTATAGGAAGATGGTTAAGAATATTTTGTGTTAAGTCATTATTAATTTACACTACACACTAGGGTACATAATGTTGAAATACAAATATATATCGATGGATATATGAAAAATATGTATGGAGAAAAATTATACGTTCATGTAAGTACATAAATAATAGGTTTATTCGTAATAATGGGTACTAGGTATAGTTATGACGCAGCAATTAAAATGAAGTTATTGTTACTTATTATTGTTGTGAATTATTTGGTGAAGTGTGATATGACAATGTATGTTTATATGTTGCAATATCAAGAATTTAGAAAAGGTCATGTAAAAATTTTCTTATTTTCCCTATAACATGTCATATTTTTTCTATGTCATAAATATAGTCACAAAATGTTTTTCTATTTTTCATGTATTTTTTAAGATTTTTTAAAGTTTTTTTTTGCATTTGACATCATACCCGTGGTCTCCTCGTGGTAACCGTGGTTTCCTCGCGGTAACCGTGGTTTCGGCCACAAAAACCGCGCAGGAAACCACGGTTACCATGGTTTTCATGCGTTGTTTCATCAAGTGCTTACCGAGCGAAACCGCGTGGTAAGCCGCGAAAACCGCGCGAGTTTAAATTCAAATTTTTTGGATTTAAATTCATCACAGTTTTTGTGGTTACCGTGCGGGATCCACGGGAGCACGGTGTCGTGGTTTTGATGGTTTGCGCGGGAAGTGAAACCCTGCTTCCGAAGACCTGATTTTTCACAATTGATTTTGAATTTCTCTAAGTGTTGTGGGCTATTATTTTTAAACTGACCGGAAGTTCCGAAGGAGGCTTCGGAAGTTCCAAAAACAGCATCTTTTGCCCCTAACCGGCAGAAAAGGAGAGGGGGTATAAATACCCCCAACCCCTCAAACTAAGGTTGCTTGAGTTTCTTTTGCCCCCTAGGCTTGTATTTCTTGAGATTCACTTTGAGCCTTGCTTTCTCAGTTAATTCTCTCCACGGATCTAAGTGATTTAGATTTTGTGTGTGTTGAGTTGATTGGTTTGAGTTGGTTTGGGTGTTTGGTGTTGATTTCATGAGAAATTTCTTGAGCACTAGATTCATCCCTAAGATCTCTTTGCTAGCTTGTTACTCTTGGTGGTTCAGGACACCTAGACAGCTAGGCGTCGTTTCTAGATCCGCCAAAATTCTTGTGGTGCACCAGGAAAGGTTTGTGAAGGTTGGGTCTCACCTCTGAAAGGGAAGAGACACCTCGATTGAGCTCCTCAACGGAAAGGGTCGTGGAAACCCGGCTCAAGTTTGAGCTACTCAACGCAGAGTACAATCCCCTCAAGGATTGGAACTTTGGGAAAAAAAATCTCCGTGTCTACTTGTGGTCAAATCTCTCTCTAACTTGTGCTTTGAGCTTTGCTTTTGTTTGTCGCGCGTACTCTAGTTGTTGACTGTGCAAAGCTTGGAGGTAGTTTGCTTATTTAAGTTTTGGTTGGCTAGATCTACTCATTTCTTATTCTAGATCTGGTGCTGTCGGAAGTTCCGAAGATCAACGGAACTTCCGGCAGCTGGAAGTTCCAAAGAGCTGACCGGAACTTTTGAAAGTTTCAGCTTCCGCTTTTTAGGTTTAATTTTTAAATCGCCTATTTACACCCACTCTAGGCCTTGATATACTCATTCATTCTCAATCATGGATAAATCATTCTCACGCAACACTTATGTATGTATTTATTCCAGGCGCTGCGCTCATGCCACCAATCAAATAAGCCGAGAGATTATTTTTTTCCTACTAGATATATTGAAGTTCGATTATTTGATATCTTAACCTATTGTTATTGATTCAGATGTTCTCAAGTATCATTCTCACGAGTATTAAAGTGGCAATGAAGAGTATGATATCATCAAATTTTATGAAAAAAATTTCTAATATCTTGAGGAGCCCTCATTTTTTCATGTCATCCAAATATTTAAAAAAGCTTTAAAAATAAAAAATAAATCAATATATGATATATCATTTATAAATATATATGTCCGAATTCAATCCCGGTAAGTTATAACGAAAAGAATATTAAACTCCGATTACTATACGCATATTCATATTGGTCTGTTTGGCTGCAATTTGTAGAATTGATTTTTTTTCTTGCATTGCATGTTTGTTTAGTGATATATTATATATTAAGATATCATATCAATATTTTTGTAACCATTTAAATATGATAAAAAATTAAAAAACGAGGGATATCACTCGAGGGTTTGAGAAGAGTTGTCCAAATTCAAAATTTTAGGAGGCCCAGGTTGCGTAGAATTAGCTTCATCTGTGTCCACGTGGCGCCATTCCTCGATTGTCTCTCCCTGCCTTTCCTCTTGCCCGTCCATTGCCACCACCACCCAAGCTCCTCCTCCCGCCAAATCCCAAAATGCCCAATACATGCGCCCCGCCGCGCTTCCCGCCGCCCCAGCACGCGCGCGCGCCACCGCCCACGCCCCCCGCGGCTAGGCCATGGCAGGCTTCCTGCACCGCCACGTGCTCCCGCCGTTCCGCCGCCCGCCGCTGCCCTTCTTCCGCCCCGGCAAGGCCGCCTCGGCGTCCTCCTCCTCGGCCAACGCCGCCGCCGCGGCGGGCGGGCTGCCGGCGCGCCGCCGGCCGTGGACGCCGCGCCGCATCCTCGACCCGGGCGACGACGTCGTGCTCAACTGGAACCGCCTCTTCCTCGTCACCTGCATGGTGGGGCTCTTCGTCGACCCCATGTACTTCTACCTCATCCACACCGTCGAAGGGTCGTGCGTCGTCATGGACATGAAGATCGGCGTCGGCGTCACCGCCGTGCGCACCGTCGCCGACCTCTTCTACCTCGCCCACATGATCCTCAAGTTCCGCACCGCCTTCGTCGCCCCCAGCTCCCGTGTGTTCGGCCGCGGCGAGCTCGTCCGCGACCCCGACCAGATCGCCGCCCGCTACCTCAAGAACGATTTCATCATCGACCTCGCCGCCATGCTCCCCATCCCCCAGGTTACAATCCGTCCATGCACATCACATGCATTTCAAACTCCAAAATGATTTTTTTCTCCTCTATTCTATGCACTTTTCCACTAAATGCCGGCCAAATGACTCTCGTAATGCATAGATTTATTCATATATCAATATATGTGTTTTATAAGAACAGAAAATTTTATAATATAAAATGCAAAAAATACACAATTCAGCTTACATAAGTAAGAAGGGTTTTTTATAATCTTTAAAAAATACATTGAGATATTAAAATTTTATACTAAAATTTTTGGTCTCTCAAGATACATCGTATTTATGTTCACTAAAAAAAGATACATGGTGTCTCAAGTTACTAAATTTTTATATCGAAAAATATGATACCTTGAGATATTTTTTCAAGTAGCTTAAAAAAGCTCAAGTAAGAAAGTGTTTAAACAAAAACAAACAAATTGATGTTTTGTTTGGAAATTATCAAATTTATGCCGAATCATGTCCACTTGTAGGCCCTATCAGATAGATTTGAATGTGAATTTACATGTGCAAAATACATATATGCAGGTGATTGTCTGGTTTGTGATACCAGCCGTGAGCAACTCCTCTGCAAACCACACCAACAACACGCTCTCAATGATCGTGTTGATCCAGTACATCCCCAGAGTGTTCCTCATCGTATCCTTGAACTCCAAGATCGTCAAATCCAGTGGAGTTGTCACCAGAACTGCCTGGGCTGGTGCTGCTTACAACCTTCTCCTCTACACACTGGCAAGCCATGTATGATGCAATCTTCAGAAACAGTCCTACCAAAAGAAGCCAAAGATTCAGAACAGTTGCTATACCAAAAGACTGAAGATTTCAACCTGAATATAATGGTATCTTGTGGTGAATGGATGCAGGTTCTTGGAGCACTGTGGTATCTGCTGTCAATAGAGAGGCAGTACACCTGCTGGGTGGACGTGTGCACGAGGGAGAATGGAACAAACCCAGCCATACCAAAATGCTACATGGACTACTTAGACTGCAAAACGGTGAAGGATCCCATACGGATGGACTGGCATTCACGCAGTGAGATCGACCAGCGGTGCCTGCTTCCTAAGGCCACCTACGGCTACGGATTGTTCGCCGATGCTCTGAATCTGGATATTACCGGGGTGAATTTCTGGGACAAGTATCTCTACTGCCTCTGGTGGGGGTTCAGGAATCTCAGGTGCATATCTATCTGAATTTCTCGTGCTCTTCCTCAGTTGATCAGATTAATCTTAGTGTCTTGATTACTGATACTGATGCGTAAATTGGTTGACTAATGATGATATGTTGATGTAATTTTCCTGCAAATTGTTAGCTCATACGGACAGAACTTGGAGAACAGCACATACAGGGGAGAAACCATATTCTGCATTCTGATATGTATCATGGGGCTTGTCTTCTTCTCACATCTCATTGGAAACATGCAGGTTTGTAGCTTATGGCTGCATTTTTAACTGACGATTTTGTCACTGCACTTAAAAATATATGAAGAAAAAAAACAAGTTTTTTTTTTTTTGTAAAAAAATGTTCTTGTTTCTTATTGGAAACATGAATGAGTTGTTGATTAACTGGTGTGATTAGACGTACCTGCAATCGATGACGGTGAGGCTGGAGGAATGGCGGGTGAAGCGGCGGGACATCGAGGAGTGGATGCGTCACCGGCAGCTGCCGCTGGAGCTGCAGGAGAGGGTGAGGAGGTTCTTCCAGTACAAGTGGCTGGCGACGAGGGGCGTGGACGAGGAGTCGATCCTCCAGTCGCTGCCGCTGGACCTCCGGCGAGAGATCCAGCGGCACCTGTGCCTGGCGCTGGTCCGGCGAGTGCCCTTCTTCTCCCAGATGGACGAGCAGCTGCTGGACGCCATCTGCGAGCGGCTGGTGTCGTCGCTGAGCACCAAGGACGCGTACATCGTGCGGGAGGGGGACCCGGTGAGTGAGATGCTGTTCGTGATCCGCGGCGAGCTGGAGAGCTCGACGACGGACGGCGGGCGGACCAACTTCTTCAGCTCCATCACGCTCCGCCCCGGCGACTTCTGCGGCGAGGAGCTGCTGACGTGGGCGCTCATGCCCAACCCGAGCCTCAACTTCCCGCAGTCGACGCGCACGGTGCGGTCGGTGACGGAGGTGGAGGCGTTCGCGCTGCGCGCCGAGGACCTCAAGTACGTCGCCAACCAGTTCAAGCGGCTGCACAGTAAGCGGCTGCAGCACGCGTTCCGGTACTACTCCCACCAATGGCGGAGCTGGGGCGCCTGCTTCGTGCAGGGTGCGTGGCGCCGCTACAAGAAGCGGAAGCTGGCCAGGGAGCTCATCAAGCAGGAGGAGCTTTACTACATGCAGGGCCAGGGCGGCGCCGGCGACGACGACGGCGACGGCCCCGACGACAGCGACAGCGCGCCGCTGCTCGGAGGCGGCGCCGCCGGCGCTGGCGACCACAAGGACGGCGGCGGCGCGCACCTCGGCGCGACGTTCCTGGCCTCCAAGTTCGCCAAGAACACCAAGAGGAGCGCCGCCGCGCACCACGGCAAGGCGCCGCAGCCGAGGATGGAGGACGTGTCCAGCATCAAGTTCCCCAAGCTGGCCAAGCCCGACGAGCCCGACTTCTCCCTCAGCACCGACGACGTGCTCTGACAAAAAACCTCTCTTCCTCCTCCGACGATCCACCACGAGAGATCCACATGTACTCATCTTTTTTTTTTTCTTTCTTACACTGTCCAGGAACTATGGAATGGAATAGCTAGTAGTGTACCTAGCTAGCAAGACGCAGACATGGCACGGCGACATGCATGTCGTCGTCGTCGTCTTTGTACTACTGTATACTAGTGTTGATGTACGTAGTAGAGTTGACCACACACTTTTCAGTCGATCAGAAATGTTTCCGAGATACGATGTGCACGCACTATCTGCGCTTGCTGTGTGCTACAGCGTCAGCGTGAGTACTACGGCTGATCGCTAGGATAGATACGCATGCTGTAATTAGTTCAACTAGGGTTAAAGGGGGAGGCGGATCGGGGAGAAGCGACGACGGTGAGGGCGATCACCGCGTGGGGAGTCCGGCGGATGGGATGACCGGATGGGTGCCAGCGTGAGGAGGAGATGTGGTAGAGGAGGAGAACGCGGCAGCGCCGACGCGAGTGGAGGGTGGTGCGGCGACACTCGGGCGAGTGGAGGCGGCGTCGGCGCCGGCGCAAGCGGAGGAGGAGGAGACGCAGCACGGGAGGAGGATGCGGCGGCGTCGGCGCGAGCGGGGGCGGAGGCGACGCGAGCAGGAGGCGGCGTGGGGGAGGAGGGCGAGAGGTGGGTAGGGTTCCTGGAGTACACACTTTTCAAAAAGGCCCCTCTCACTTATGTTTTTAAGACCCGCTGTTCTACTATCGGATTTTTCCTCCTTCGCATAGGATATTCTATTTTGTGGAGGATTTCTAAAAAAAATATACAGAACATGAGGATGTACTGATGGGGACTACTAACAAACAACCAGTTACGTATATGAAATTATCAACCACAAGGGCTTTTTTACAAAATGGCCGGAAAAGGGGAGGGGTGGCGTGTCAGCCTCTGCTGGTGGCCACGCCAGGCAGAAAAGCTCTTGGAGCTCCAAATCACAACGGCTTTAAAGACTTTGGACTAGAACATTCGGTACGCGATGCACGCCCTACCATGTAAACACTTGATAAAAATAAACAGAAGCCGATAAAAGAAACGAAATATCTAAAAACCATTTACAAAAATGATAGCACCATTCATTAGAGGTGTTTGTCCAGCATTTAAATCAAGAGCGTTGTAGCATATCTGAGCACCAAACTATCCTATGCATCAAAGTTGATTGTCTGGCATCTGGAGCTAGCATTACAACACATCCGAGCACCAGGCTATCCTATCGATCAATGTCGAGCATTTAGAACATCTTCATTACAGCTTATTCGACCACCACATGCATGTCACACCTAGTATCCATAGCTACCAAACAGACTGATGGGTAGCTGTGAATACTAACTGAAATAAACAGCAAATGCGTACGCTACACAAACTACAACCACATGTCTATGCATTCCCCGCATAAGACGTCCACCGGGGATCAAGTAGACAAAAAGTTGGCTACAACTGGTAGGCAAAATGAGCATGAGCTCCACTGCTCATGCATCTTTTTCTAGGCTGCAGAAGGAAAATAATCTATCAGTATGTGCAATAGATAGATGGTGCAAATTAATTATTATATATCTATGTTCGACATTCTAAACTAATGGTACCTAAGTTCTCACAAAATCTGTGAACTTTCGTATAAATTCAAAAAAGTACTGCTTTTGTATGCATCAAGTATGAGACCATCTAAATTTTGCTTTAGCAAGTGGACAACACAAGTGAGCATAGCAGGCAAGAATTTTCTATACTTGTTTTGTAACTGAACTGCTGAGCAGTAGCTACTGTTGTTGGACACATAGACTAAAAGCCAAATGTAAAGAAGAGAGGTCACAGTTATCCAACAAAACCAGGCCAGAACTTTGAATGCATCAGCTTTCACTGAATATAAAGAGCAGATAGGGAAAGAAGACAGACAAGGCCTTTTTCCGTGCAGCAGCATATAAATATAAACATTGTAGATAAAAGTGAACCAAGTGCAGCACGCTGAAAGAAAGGAAGCAGGAAGAAAGACATCACCTCTGCGAAGCTCAGTGGCATACAACCTAAAGCAACAGCAATCTGACAGCAAACTTACTTCCCTGAGCAAGAGATGATCTAGCAACAAAGAGTATCCTAATTAGTACGCAGGAAGCTACTGGAGGACAAATTCACCAAAGAAATTTCTCTCCAAAATAAAAGGGAATCATTACATGATATTTTAACAACAAATAGCATCCCCGATTAGCATATATAAAGCTTTCTGTCTAAAGGAGAAAACATTATATAGCAAACAAAGGCACACCAAAAAATTTAGAGTTTCTCTCCAAAATAAAAGGGAATCATTACATGATATTCTAGCAACAAATAGCATCCCCGATTAGCATATATAAAGCTTTCTGTCTAGACGAGAAAACATTACACAGCAAACAAGGCACATAAAAAAGTTTAGAGGAGAACCAACTCACCTCGAAGATCGTCTGACCTAACCCCAACTCAACCAACAACCAAGCTCGCTGCAGCCACAACCCACCCACCCTTGCTAGGTCATCGATGCCATGACTGTCCCCGCATCTGCACAAGAACACAAACAACTACAGATGAGATCAAAAGCAACAAATCGAGACCAATACGAAAGAAGTAGTGCTAGGGTTTCAAACCGGACTGAGAAGAAGAAGAAAGGGCACACAACAGATAGGAGATGGGGAGGAGGAGGACTTATCTTGTATCTGGTGGAGGCGGGCATCGAGCGAGCAGGCGGCCTCGCTGCTGGATTTGACGAGGCGACCTCAACCAAACGCGCCGATGAGACATCGATGACGGAGGCGCGACATTGTTCCGGCCTTGGGCGCTGTTCCGGCATAGGGGCGGAGTGAATCCAGGCGCATCGGCTGCCTCCCGACGGTATCGCCTCGATCACGCTTCCACCGTGGAACAAATCCGAGCGAATCCGTTCGTCTAAGCGGAGTGCCGCGCAGCGCGACACACGTCCCTCAGAGGCACCGGGAACGCGGAGGGAACAATAGATGGGGTGATCCTTTAAGGATTTAGATTCAAAATTTTCATGGCCAGTACCGTTTCATGATCCGTGTTTGCTGTGTGTTACAGTACCGTATTATCTGTGGGATCTACATATTAGTGACTATAATGTCACTATCATAATGGTAGATGATTTAAATCCCTCGTCAAATAAAAGAGGGAGGACTGTGTACATCCGCTAACCCAAATTTGGTAATACTTCGTATCTCTATTTGAATAAAGAAAACTCTACATAACGGGTCCTATCCAAACGGAATACATCTTCTTCTTTTTCTCCAGAGCTTCCTCTCCCACGCTGGCGCCACTCGTTCATTTGGTTGGTTGGTTTGTTTGGTTGCCTGTATCAGGCCTGGCTCGCATCTGTCATGCAGAGAAATGTTTGTTTGGTACTATCATGTAAAGAAATGCCTGTTTGGTTTACCGTACGCGAGGTAGAGCCAGACCAAACTGATGAAAAAAAGTCCCCCAGGCTGAGTGGAAACGGCGAAATCCAGCTTCTCTCGTCAGCCTGTCTCTTGTGCGAGAAGCCTGCACCCGCACGTGCACTCGCGGACCCGCCCGTGCAGGCCAGAGTGCGTCGCGCACCCGCTGAAAAATTCGTCCGCATTCTCCCCCCTCACAGCAAAACTAGGGTTTGGGGGCATCACTACGCGCCGTCCACCGCCGGGCCAGACTCCGGCGCGCCGTCCGCCGGGGCTTCGTCCGTCCGTCTGTCCGTCCGCCGTCCGCCGGGCCGCCGTCTGTCTGCCGGCGCGCCGTCCGCCGTGGCCCTCGGCCGCCCCACCCTCCTCCGCCTGCCCCACCATCGTCAGGCCGCCCCGTCGGCCATCGGCGTCCTCCGGCCCACCGTCCTCCGCCACGGCCTCGTCCGCTCGCCGTCCTCCACAGCGCCCTCGTCGGCCCGTCGCGCTCGTCCCGTCCCCAGCAAGGTCGGTGGCTCCTGCTAGCCTTCCTCCTCTCTTCCGGTTACTGCAACTGCAAAGGTGAACAAGTTTCTTCCCCTTTCTATTTTGCTGTCAATTTATTCTCCTCCTTACTGTCCTGCGAGCAATCCAAGTTAATTAATCTCTGTGTTTAAGCAACTGATGGGGTCGTTTTGGCAATCCAAGTTATTCTCCTCCTTACTGGGACAAGGGGACTCTATTCGTTTTGTTTGAGTGTCACAGAATGCAGGTCAAAGGAACGAGAAACCCATAAATTATATTGTTACTAATGATTGTTCAGTGACGTAGTTATTTTGTTACTAATGATTTTTAGTTTTTTTTTCGAAGAAACATTTGTCAAATTTGAAAGATATATACAAACAAACTCTCCTGAGCTCTCTGAATGTTGAATTATCCCCAGATGAACAACAAGAACTAAGACATGCATATTATTCTCTGGAATAAATTGCAGCACGAATACTATTGATTAGGTGCTATTAACCTGGCTGATAACTCCCTAGTGTTCAGCATCTTCACCAATTAAGGTTGGCAGCAACAATTCAGAAATCCTTTTCTTTTCTTTTATTTTCTTTACTTTACTTTGAGATACCTGAGTTATTAGCAATGACTTATTTTTAATGTGGGTTCTTGTTCTAATCTGGGTTACAGTCAAATTCAAACATGGTACTTTTTTAGTGACAAATTATATGAAATGTTCAAATGAAAAGCTTTACATCATAAGAAGAACCTAGTTTATTTTATTGTTTTTACTTTGAGCTAATGCTTGCAAAGTTGCAATGCCATACTTAGCAATTTGTGTAGCGGGCAATAATTTACATTACTTCTAGGCACTTCTGTCTTGTTTGAACAACTTAGCACAACCTCCTGTTGAATTTGATGCTTAATCATCGAAAGAACATAATAGTCTGGTGAGATTGATATAACCTCGTCTAGTAATGTGAATATTATATTGCTGAAACTCTTTTTTTTCTATGCATTCAGGGCTGAGAATAAAAACCTTTTTCAGAAGTTAGAACTACAGGATTATGAAAGTTTCTTGAACATACGTCAAAAGGCAGTGCACATGGATTGCTGTAAATCGTGCTAGATGTGATTGCTGAACTTTTCAGCTACTGTTATGTGCAAAATTTATTAGTGCACACTCTTTAGACCATATTGGATTTATAACATATTTTTTTGCTCACCTCCAGCTCAGTGGTTCCGGTCTCTCAATACAAAAGAATGCCATTGGTTCAAGTGTTGTATTGACGTTGTCTTTTGTAATTCGTCTCCGCAGATTAGCCTCAAAAATAAATGAAATGCTCGTTTTCAGTATCAATACATTTTTATTTGAATATAGATAACCAGAATGTTAAATGAAGGCTACTTATCTCACACTTCATTAGTACAGATTGTATCTATATTCATTAGTACAGATTGTATCTATAACCTCACCGAGGATGTATCTAACCAACCAAACAGTATCTCATACATGCAATCATTTGCTGCAGGCGACCAAACATCATCCGTCATATCCAGGCTTATTCAATACAGACAACCAAATAGGTCAAATCTAGCCTGGATATAAGAGATGAGCCAGGCAAGCTAGAGGGATACAGTCAACCAAATAGGCCCTTGCTGCTTCCACGAGGCACCCACGATTCGCTCCGCAGGCGCCGGCTCTGCTCGAACTTCATTGTTTGTGCTTGTATCGAGGCTCCCACACGACCGCAGTGCCTTCAGGACGGCCTGATATTAGGCCATGTTTGAACCGTTTGTGTAACCCGTGGATAGGCCCGGCCCATAGACCGTTCCTGCTAGCCTGACGGATTTTGACACTGTCCAGCTCAGGAGTCCTCAATCTGATCCGCACCGTCAGAGGTATCCTCTTTCTGCACGATGTGATGATGCATTCAACTTGCTCGTAGCGTTTGCAAAAACACGCTCTGATTTGGTGGGTGAAGAATCTTATGATTTATTTTCTTGCGTGCTTGTGCAATCTGGGATTTCAAGCTTGGGTCAGTTTATTTTGTGCACACATTTTGGGGCATAATCTTAAATTAATTGGAACGAAGCCTCAATTTGATACTCTTCTGAATTTTCGATGAACAACGTGATCCAATCTGGATTTATGATCGTTTACCAAATTTGTCACTTTCAAATTGATGCTGTGAACTGAAATTTCTATCAGCCAAAATGTTCATACTTATTTTCCTAACGGATTTGGGCTGAGTTCTTGCCAGAGAGCACCCAGGTGCTTTACTTTTCGCCTAACAAAACTAACTCCCGATTTGATTTCCTTGATCGCGCTGATCCCATTGCGGAAACAACCAAAAAAAATATTAATCTTTGATTTGCCAAAAAAACAAGAAGAGACCGAAAAGAGTTGCAATATGATTGGGTGCCTTTTTTATACGATCTTTGGGTTCTGTGTGGATTGAAGCTTATTATTTTCATCGCTGTAGCATGTTATTTTTCATTGCCGTATGAGAGTAGGATTTATTCCTTAAGAAATCGAGAAGTTATTTGTCCACAGGGACTGTAAATTTGTTTGCCATCTATACTCCAATCTTTTTGACACAGTTTTTTTGGTAGAACGGTCTGACTTTAATCATATCATTGACTTTCATGTCTCACAATCTCGGCTAAATGGCCTATGATTCAAATGTGTGAGGAACGTTTGTATTCTCATGATGCAAGTATTTTGTATAATGGTGGGTAAGCAGGGTTTAATCTTTTAATATATTCAGTCGTTGAAGTTGACCGATAGTTTTAAACTTTTGATCAGCGATTGAGTGTAAACATTAAATGCCATGATATTAAAAACTCGAACACGAGACGATTGTTTTGGTGTTTTATGAAAAAACAAACGGTATATTTGCAAACGAAAAATAATTTGTGAATACAAATTTTATATGTGTGTTCTTAGCGATCTAAAAGCCAATACTAAAAATAAACTCAGAACTTAAAGTAAAAAAAAAAAATCAAGTTTTAGCTTATAAGCATAATCATTAGCGGAAAGATGATGGTGAATACTTATCGCTTCCTAGTCAAAACAACCAGACGGCGCAATATAATTTTTCTATTAAATAGCAATATACATCCACTTTGCTTCAAACAAAACAAAATAAAAATATACACCCAAGTCATTAAGAATGGGTTGGTCGACACTTAGCAACAAAGAAAAGCATCTCCTATAGACCTTGGATCACTTCTCAAAGCAACACAAGAAGTGTCTTTCAAAATTCCCTGATCTAAACTAGACTCTCCACATAATTAAACAGGTGGAAATCCATTACCACCTTCTTCGAATATGTCTGGTACATATTGTTTTCACAGTCATAGCACATGAAGTCTTCAACCGTTAAAGGTATTCTCTCCAATTTACAGGTTTGGGTGTCATACTTGTAGATCTTATTCGGTGCCAACAGTTCCCATGGAAGGCAACCAGAGGACTTGCTACAGGCCGCTTAATAGCATAAGGTGGAATCTGTATAGCGCAGTGTTGAGTCCATTTAGGTTTCTGCCCAAAACTGCATCTCCAAATCTCCAGTGAGAGACCTTCGCTGATAAAAAAACCGCAATATAATTCATCCCCCACTTGGGTCAAACAGGAAGGCTTCATATTGCATGGGCGTGACAACAGACTAAGGCGGCGTTCGTCCCTCCACTCAAGTTAACTTACCCCTTTCGTTTTCCACGTGCACGCTTTCCGAACTGCTAAACGGTGTATTTTTACAAAAACAATTCTATAGGAAAGTTGTTTTAAAAAATCATATTAATCTATTTTATATTTTTTTAATAATTAATAATTAATTAATCATATACTAATCTATTACTACGTTTTCCGTGTCAGGGCAAGTTAATTTATCCGAGCCGAAAGGAACACGGCCTAAACCTCTCTTCAGTCAAACAAAATTGAACAAGTGTATTATTGGGTGGTTCTGGGTGAAGTGATGTACGAGAAACCATCCAGTAGATAGCTCCTTTTACATAAACAGGAGATACCAATTGGATAAGGTGGATCTTCCATTTGCCTCCACGCATTAGTTCTCAGAGTGAGAACTTCACACTTACATGTCAACAATAATGTTTCATAATCCCTTTGATAGTAAACTCTAGTCACCTTATACCTTTTGTTGTGATTGTCAATCCAAATCCATGCCCTCTGCCCTTATAAAGGTTAGGGCTCCCATTTGGCAGGGAAACAACCTCTGTTGTTGATGGGTTGTAGATCAACATTTTGTCCTTCATGTCAGAAACGAAGAGCAAGCCATTGCAGTGCACAGGGTGACTCCCATGTATCTAGTACCTGTGGAAAGTCATATGGAAAGTCATGCAAATGCTGCATTATGTTATTACCTTGATACTTATAGAGGCCCATCAAGAACGCAAAGTTCTGACCATTTCTATGCTTCTTATAAAAGCCAGGGGCCATGAGCACCGATGATGGCTTTAGTTTCGACTGTTCCAGGTGAGCATGGACGAAAAATTGGCTTGATATTATGGCGTGCCAAGCCTTGCAGACATACTTAAAACGGATAAGAGACCTAGATGGCAGTCGTAGCACAATGTTGAACATCACATCATCCGGGATGTAAGGAAGCGTGGACCTCGATCTACAAGAATTGCTATTAATCTGCATTGTCTTCTGCGGACAGGAAGATATGAGGTGAGAGATAAAGTTGTTTAAAGTTTGAAATCTTAAGAAATATCAATAAGTACAGTAACGATGCGACTTCTATGTAGTAATAACGCCATGTTGCTATAAAATATATGTATTGTTACTGCACAATTGCAGTAACTTCATAATAGAAGTGCAGTAACATCGCGATATACGTGTAGTAACATACGTGTTGCACAATTGCAGTAACGTCGTGATAGAAATACAGTAATATCCCGATAGAAGTATAATAACATCATGACTGTGTATTATTGCTATAGTACAACTAATGCATGTGAGAGAGCTAAAATATTGTATTCCCAATCTTTAAAGAGCAATATCTCATATGTTTTATATTATTTTTTAAAACCATTTTCACCACATTAGTTAGAAAAATGTGATTTAAAAAACTAGATCTGTCATGACTATATTTTGACGTTGTTACTACATTTTATAAGCATGTTACTGTATTGTTGCCTTCGTGTTGCTGCAATTTTCAGATAGACACATGTTACTGTATTGTTGACTTCGTGTTACTGCAATTTTCAGATAGACATGAGTTGACAAAGGTGAGGTGTAGAGGAAGGTCAAAGGACACGTTTGACTGACGAAAGAGAGCTTTGACCAGGCTAAAAGAGAGGTTTTGGGTCTTTTGAAGTGGGTTGGAGAGGGTTTGAACCTTATAAGGGAATGGGGCATAGAATACTTATTCTAAGAGGGGTGCACATGCCTTATAAAATGCATTAACAACGTCAAAATATAGTCATGATGGATCTAGTTTTTTAAATCACATTTTTTAACCAATGTGGTAAAAACGATTTTGAAAAATAATATAAAACACATGAGATATTTCTCTCTAAAGATTGAGGATACAATATTTTTTAGCTCTCTCACATGTATTAGTTGTATTGGAACAATATTATACAGTCATGATGTTATTGTACTTTTACCGTGATGTTACTGTATTTTTATCATTACGTTACTGCAGTTGTGTAACATATATGTTACTGCATGTATATCATGATGTTACTGCATTTCTATCACTACGTTACTACAATTGTGCAGTAACAATACATATATTTTATAACAACATAGCGTTATTACTATATAGAAAGCCATTGTTACTGTACTTATAGATATTTCTTAAGATTTCGAACTTTAAACAACTTTATCTCTCACCTAATATATTATTTTTTAAGAACTTTTGTACCATATTGTTTAAAAAAAGTAGATCCCTCATAGGTATGTTTCGGCATTGTTACTGCAAATTAATCATCGTGTTACCGCACAATTTCCTGTGAGGCGAGATACGAGCTTAGATACACATGAGAGGCAGCCATTAAGAGGTTGACTCATAGGGTTAACCCTTTGACCAGCCTTTAAATAAGGTGGGGGTGGATTTGGACCTTAGAAGAAGGGTGGGATGTGGGATGGGATATATATATATATATATATATATATATATATATATACCCGTGTTTTGCCATGGGGGATAAAAAATCATTTCATATAAAATTTTATTAAAATACATGGCATATATATGTGTCATGTATATATAATTTAATGAACATTCGAGTTCCATAAAAATATTTTAGGTAGTATTTGATGTAAGAAATTGCCACGTACAGGAAGAACACAGTGCACCGACGGAAATAGAAATAATATATATATTTTTAAGTAGGTAAAGATACTATCGATATGTATGTGCGTAGACAAGGGGTGACTTTTAAGTATAAAAGTAAGTATAAAAGTATGAAAAATTAATTATAAGAAAGATAGTAACATCGTCTTCAAATAAAATTAAAATCTTATGAGCATAATCAAGTTTGCGGGTGCTCCCTACGCTAACTTTGGAAACAATTTTGTACGTGCACGCATTCCTTAGATATTGTCAGTTACAATTTTATTAGCTAATTCTTACTGTTAGTCACAGACGAAATAATCTCATCTAGATATGTGTCATGAAAACACCAAGCGATCGATACAGTCATACGACATACATACATAAACTTAGCAGCCTAGCACGCCACAAGACAAATAAAATGTTAGCTACGGTTAGTGCTTGATCGATCATATTGAAGCTTCCAGTAATTGTGATCATGATTTGCACGTACGTACAATTGCCAAGTGGAGCTGCTGCATAATTAATGTCATGATTAGATTAATTGGATACGTTATTCGTTTGGTCTCTTGGTAGAATTCTCCATAGGAAAAAAATCAATATCATTTAATTACAATCGCTGCTCGTCTAAGGCCATGTTCGGCACACCCATAAGTTAACTAAACCTCCCTCGTTTTCTGTGTGCACGCTTTCCGAACTTCTAAATGGTGTATTTTAAAAAAATTCTATAGGAAAATTATTTTAAAAAAATCATATTAATCTATTTTATATTTTTAATAATTAATAATTAATTAATCATGTACTAACTTATTACTATATTTTTTGTGCCTAACTTATGCTCCCTGCCGAACAGGGCATGGGTCGAGCTATGGGTCGTGCTCCCCTAGCGCCTGCTCGCACAAGGAATTTTTTGGATTTTTAATTTTATTTATTAAATTATTCACCATTTTAATTTTACGATTCAAAAATTCACAGGAGTAGCCTCCTCCTGCCCTCCCAGAGGGCGGAATGCTGACGTGGCACACGGCGCAACGTCCGGGTGGGACGACCGTTAGCGCCGCGGCGAGCAAATATGCACTAAGCCCCCTTACGCCCTTACAGAGGGCGGGAAGGGGGTAAGTGCAAATGTGTGGGGGCTGGCACGGCCGGGGAGAAGGTGGGGGCAGGGGGCTGGTCATTTCGCAGGCGGCCCCTACCACCCTCTTAGTGGGCGGGTTAGGTTAGTTCGGCTAATTACTGTTAGGTCAGTGGTTAGATTTAGGTTAGATTTATGTAATATTGTTTAATGTTATATTTAGTACTAAATTAAGCTAAAATTTGATGAAATTGGCTTTGTATATACAACTTAAAAGAAAATATAGAAAATATATTCCGAATGTTAATTACAACTTAAAAACAAAGTTAAAAATTATGGTGGTTCGATTTATTAAGTATTGTTTAATGTTAAATTTAGTACTGAATTAAGCTAACATTTTATTAAATTGGCTTTGTATATAATGATGTCATTAAAATATATCTTGAACCAAAGAAAATATATTCCGAATGTTAATACAACTTAATAGCAAAGTAAAACTTGTAGCACATGAGAAGGAGAAAACTGAGAAGAACATAATAGAGCAAGAAGCGAAAATCTAGTAAGATTCTACCCCTCAATTCATGAAACAATGTCTTACAACAAAGCTGAAATCGGGATACAATCGTTGAAAAGACATTGCGTTCATCTTGGGAGTTGTCCCATTGAACGTCGTTGTACCCTTGATCATTCATGGTACTCCTCTCTCTTGTACTCATGACATGCTTCGGCTTCAGTTATTTTATGGCCGTCGTACTCAGGCATGACTTCGTCGATCCACGCAATGAAACAACACACTCTTTGGTTCCCCTACAAATACCGGAGATGCTCCCAAAGGAGGTTAACAAAGGTACGGATGTGGAAGACATAGTGTCATATTGGGGTGATGTATACTTACGGTGTGGTTATTGGTTATGTTTGGATAAAGGAAATATCTCCTTCCATAACTCTGTGGTTCAAATGATGTAGTCATCTGGCAGTGATTTCCACAACTGCATATTGGACGTTCGACCCAATCTGGTATGCTGAATGGATTATTCCTCCAATCAAGGATAGCGGCTTGTACACACCGTACGTCCTCCATCCCTGCTTGAAGAACATCTGAGGGGGTTTCAGGCTGCGTAATTGATGAACCTGCAACAGAAGATCTCTCTGTATCTATCCATTGTAAGAAGTTACATTTTCTTTGTTCTTCCTATGTGAAATTCAGAATAATGTTGAATAATGTTAATCTATAAACTTGAACGTCCAGTAATATATATGCAGAACAAATGGTACTTACAACGAGATTGTCGTCGACAATGCAAGGGCAAACGAAACATCGTTGGCCGAGAGTTCACCGTGAAATAGATCTAACAACCTAGCAATGTTCACCGCAATGACATTCGAGACGTTCCCTCCACGTTGGTAGTCCGTTGGGATCGATCCACCAATCGCGATTCTCAGCCGCTTTACGTCGTTTGTGTTCATCATTCCTTCTGTGGTAGTCAGATATATGTTCACTTCGTGGATAGGGGCGTGAGTCATTGCGGTTGAGATTCTCCCTATCAACCTACTGAATGAATTTACATACTGGGTTTTGGTACTGAAATATCAAAAATTTGGGAAACGATTTAGAAGGTAGGTACTTATGACAAATATTGGGATTGGTGTTGTGGCCGCCTCCCCCCATCCCGCCACAGCGCGTTCGAGCCGCGTCGCGCCACGTGCCGGCGACACCGCCGCCAACCACCTCCCCGCCCTACACGCTGGCTGCCCCCTATAAATCCCCCATCCCCGACCGCACCGCCGCCTTCTTTCTGTCGGTCGTCACCACCGCTCCGCCTCTCCGCCGCCCCATCGACGCCGCCTCTGTCGCGCGTCTCTCCTGTCGGCTGGACGCCGCCCACCGCTCGATCTCCTACGTGTGACACCCTCCATCGATCTCGTGCCATCGTCGTTGGCTTGTCGTTGCCGCCTCGGTGTCGCTCGGTCCTCGCCGACATCGTCCGCCGCACCGGTGAGCTGTCTCTCCCTTTCTTCCCTTCGCTCCCTCGAGCCGCCACCACTAGAGCATCGACGCCACCGCCCTAGAACGTCAACGATCTCGCTGCCGCGCTCCTTCCTCCTCCCTCGGCTGTGCTCCGTCACCGCCGCCGTGAGCTTTTCCCCTTCCTTGTCACCGTCGGTCGTCCTCGGAGACCGCCGCCCCTCCGCGTCTTCCCCGGCCTCGCCGTTGACGTCTTCATGCCGGTGAGCGCCCGCTCCTCCTTCCTCCTCTCTTCTCCCTCGCGTGCCACCGCCGCGTAGCGCCGGTCCACGCAACGCGCACGCACGTGTCATCGGCCTCGCCGCCATCGCGCCCATGCCTTTGCTCCCTTCGCCCGCGCCGTCACCGGGCGCTGACAGCCGCTCGTTGCCACCACCACTCCTTCGCCCGCCGTCGCCTCGCGGTCGCCACGCCATCACCGCCAACCCGCGTCGTCGCCTCCCGCCACCCCGTGTCGTTGCTGTCTCGGGCGCCGCGTGCCGCAATCGCCTCCCCGCGCCTTGCCATCGGCCGCCATCGACGCGTCGCTCCGGCGCCGTCTCCTCCTCGCCATCGCCGATGTGCCGCAATCAACGCCTGTGCTTCCCCAGCCCTCGTGTCTCCTCCGCCTCGCTTGCTAGTCGTCGTGCCGCAGGCCCGGTCGGCCGCGAACCGCTCGCCACCGGTCCCTGTCCCCGCCGTCGTCCGCCACCGCCGGTGCCCCGCGTCGCCGTCGACTCGCCCGCTCCGTGCGTCGTCGCCGCCGCTTGTCACCGGGCATCCGTCGCCGCTGGTCCACCGCCACCGCCGCCTGCTCGGCCGTCGTCCAGTCAGTCGCCGCTCTCCTCCCCCCTCCTCTGTTCTGTGTCTCTGCCATGCCGGGCCCACATGCCGGCCTCCTCTCCCTCTCCCTACACCAAGTGGTCCCCACTGTCAGCCATCCACTCCTCCCTCTGAGCTGTGGGCACCACTTTCCAGCCCGTCACCTCTCTCTGGCCGTGGGGCCCCTTTGTCTGCCTCCGGGTCTCACTGACCGGTGGGCCCAGTTCGTCAGCATTTCCTCTCCCCTGTGCTGACGTCATGCCTACAATTAATTGCGTAATAAATGCATTAAAGTTTTCCTGTTTAATTTAAGAACACAGTTAATCTTCTAAAATTCATAATTAATTCATCTAGTCTCCGTTTTAGTCCATTCAAGTTTCATTAAATCCATAAAAATGCCATGAATCCATTAAAATAATTTCTTTCTCTGTTTTAGTAGTTTTATAGTATGTCTTGCTTGTTTTACCTTGTTTGTCGTAGGTTTTGACCCTGTTGAAGCGCCGTTCATTCTCGAAGTCGTCGCCAAAGTTCCTCGTGGGTCTGAGCAAGGGAAGTGGCACCCTCCTTTGAACATATTGAACCTATGATGATAAAATCCCCGTTTTACATTCAAACATGCATTGTTTTAATCTTATTATTTTATTTATTTATTGGGCAATTCCCTTTATATCCGTTGATTCTCACTTATTATTATTGTTATCCCAGGGTTAATTTGACTAGAAATAGGCTTAGGCAATTCTTAGCCATGCTTAGTTTAACTAGCTCACCAATTATTTAACTACTGTTAAACTTCGATAGACCTTTAATGGTTGTGATCATGATTAATTTCCCGATGTGGATTAATATAACTAAAATATTGCTTATGGTGGGCTGTGGGTGCATGATTTTGAGAGTCGTGCCCATGGCAATTAAGGACCGGTTATCAGGAAACTCTGGAAATCTTAGACATACTTACCACAGGTCAGAGTGGGTAACGGTGAGACTTATAGTCTAGCTTGTCCCTATTCGACGTACCCAGGCAAGGGTGGGCGTGATGGAGTATGGATGGGAGTCGTGGTGTAACGATGGCCTATGCTGCTTCCGGATTCACCTAGGCACAAGAGGGGGCTGCCTGACTTGGTGTAAAGGAGGGGGCAAAACTTGAAGTGTGGTGCGATTGTCTAGGGAGGGTTAGGTGAAAGGTCTTATCATGGTTTCCGCACTGAGGTATCGTGGTGATACGTTGGGGTATGGTAACATGCTTGGGAGCCATGTCTTGTGGCTAAAGTTGTACAACCCTGATTAGAGTAAAACTATTCGAATAGCCATGCCCGCGGTTATTGGGCGAACTTACAGATTGACTGGGATTAGTTGGACCTTTAATAACTTGATTAATTTTGGAACTGGTTAGACCCTATCAATGTGGTGTAACGTTGGTACTGGTTTGGGTCTGTCGCAACCTGATGTAACGTTGGGCATAGGGTTGACCCTGTCGCTATGTGGTGTAACGTTCGACATTGGTTTGGGCCTGTTGCAACGTGGTGTAACGTTGGACAGTGGATGGTTATTTTAAATCCTTACTTTACTTCTATTTCAGTCTATTTTATGTACTGTTTTGCTAAATTACTGTCGTTTTTATGCAATTTAGCCTTAGCGTATCCTTGTTACCCTATTGCATTCATTATTCTCCCTCTCTTGGGTGTTACTTGTTGAGCATGGTGGTTTGTACTCAGGCTTGCTTAATCCCCCCCCCCGCCACCAGAGCAAGTGCCAGAGCCTGTGTCAGAAGAAGGTTGTTCCGAAGGTTGAAGTGAGGTTCAGTCCGCCGTCAAGAATGCTGGTAACGGGAAAATCGGAACGGTCCTATGGTGGGATCTATTTTCCGCCAGTCGTTTGAGACAATTTAATTTAATTTAAAATGTGAGAAATAAATAAATAAAAATCAGGAGTGTGAGTCCATTACTTCCAGAATTTATACATTTACGTAGAAGTCCTGCTAACTACATCTCCGAAGAGAAAACCCCTGATTAAGAATTCCAACATAAATAAATAAAGCTAAAAAGGGAAATTTATCCTAGAGCTCCTAATGTTTGTTGAGCCAAGTATGCATGCGTATGGCAGTATTTTTATTTGTAGGGTTTGCACTGGCAGCACCTGTAGATGACATGGTCGGTTTAATATATATATTTTCTTTAAGCTATATGCGCAGACTTATTTTGGCGGCGATATAACCAAGACATGCCATATGGAGCATATCACAGGATTGGAACAATTCTTTATCACATGTATTAATTAACAACACGCCACGACATCGTGGCGCATAAGCGAAATGGATTTTCGCCCATTCTGAGAGTCGATTATCACGACATTGTTATGAATTTATAATCTCACACTTTTATTTTTACTACGGCATGTGTGGTTGCCAATCTGACCCTCCAAACAGATAGATGCGAAATATACAAATGTTGAAGTAAAATTATTTATGCTATGTATATATCTTTATTTCTCATAAAGGGGAAATGTTTAAGTTGATTAATTTTATCTATCACTCCATTCCTATTATAGAATGAAGTGATCAATTTATGAATACTCTTTCGCAACTCAAGATAGGTATTCATAGTAATTAAACCCATGCGCGGAGTGCGGCGATGATATGTTCTTTTAGCTTATTTTGACATGATTTTTGGCATTCTTTCTTTTAATTGTGACTCATGGCAGGTATCGTGATGAACGAACCCATGCGCGGAGTATGACGATTTTGTTAGCTTTAGGAAACATGATTTCAACACTTGCTCTTGATCTCGTATCAACGGACCGAGTCAAAGAACAAGGTAGATCCCACACTGACGTTGTATCAAAAGACCAAGCCAAAGATTGAGGTCTTCGTACATCCCATTATGATTTGTATCAAAAGACCAAACCTACAAACGGGGCCTTGATATGCTCTTGTTTTGCAAGAGACCGAAAATAGGAGGAGGCAGAAACCAAGAGGATGGCAAGTTGATTGATTTTCATGGAGCATTGAGGATGCATCAGCACTTTACCTGTTCACTACCTTGCTACGGTGGCTAATCTCCGGTGCCTCCCTCCTGCTTGGAACGGTGGAGCAAGGAGGCAGAACAGCAAGCATGCAGCAGCGTTCTATTGTATCCTGCGAGCGAAAGAAAAGACAGCAGTGTGCCCAGCCCCTCCCAGCCTTCTGCTCTCTTCTCACTTTGAACCTCTATTTATAGGGCAAGGGAGGAGAGCACTTAGATTTTTTTGGGTGTGCGTGGGTAGCATTGTGGCATAGTGGGTTTGACTGCATGCATGCATGAAATGGAGAGAGTGGGCTTGACTTGCTTGTAAGTTTGTTTGGGTGACAAGTGGGCTCCTTTTAATTTGAATGGTTTATTAATGAATATTTGCTACTCATGAATACATGGTGGTGAATGTGTGTGAATGAAGAGTCGATTTATTTTGTATGCGCTAATTTATTTCTTTACGGGACACGCGTACACATTATATTAAAGTCTAACCCTCACATATTTTGTTTATTACTGACAAACATATGGGGCATTTCTTTATTTTGCAAAAGCTGACCTGCACATATATAGAAGATTTTATTTATTTTAGGCACCGCTGGAAATAAATCTACATTTTATTTATGTAGAATATTTTTATCCACGCGTATATTAAATATTTTCATCCATGCCGTGAATATTTTTATCCACGCGTATTGAATATTTTCGTCCAAGCCGTGAATATTTTTATCCATGCGCATGTTGAATATTCATCCACGCCGTGAATATTTTTATCCACACATTTTTTATTTTATATACTCTCTCGATCATTTCTATCATTTAGTCTGGATTATTATTTAAATATTAAATTCGTAGCACATCAGGGACTATCTATTTAATTATATTTAAACCCGAGCCAAAACCCGTGTCAACAAATGCCTGTGGTGTGGAGCCGTCTTCGCCAGCTGAAGCTAAAGATTAGAGGTTTAGTTTGTTTTTCTTTTTCCGCTGTATTTCGATAGATAATTGTTTTTATTTGTTTTTAAGTCATGGAACTGCGTATTAATTTGTCATAGTGTGTACTTGGGCTGATTCCTGGAACGAGATTTAATACATGCTATTGTTCAGAAATTTGGTGTAAATTTCTGGGCATAACACTCACCTTGTTCATCAAGTCAGAACGTCTAGACGCTTAGCTTCACGACATTGAACTTTCACCGCCTCCTCGACTTTCGGTGCCTCACCCAGCATCGTGTCAGAACGTCCAGACGCTGAGCTTCACGACATTCAACTTTCGGCGCCCTCTTGCTATAAGAGCAACGACCTTCGCACACCAACCAAACAAACCATCTTACTCCTCATTTCGTTCTCTACCATGGGACATGCTTCATTCCTTTAAGCAAGCAAGCAGACTATGCGCAACAGATAAATTAGGATTACCGAGCAGCCCTTTCAGCTTCTTCCAGTAGTTGAATAGGCTACTATTGTGAATTATTGAAATGCAAATCTAAAAATTTTAAAAATACTGGAAGAAACTGAAAAGGTTGTTGGTGATCTTAATTTACCTGTTAAGTATAGTCTGCTTATAGAGAGCAGTAAAGATAAATTGCTATTCCGATTGTTAATAAAACTTAATAGCAAGGTAAAAATTGTACTATATATTAAATTCAGTTTGTAGTTTCGGTTTAACGGTAATATTTGCTAAGTTCACACTTTTTCAGAAGAAATGGTACTTACAACGACATCGTCGTCAACAATGCAAGGGCAAACAAAGCATCGTAAATCCAGGATCATTGAAAAGGCCTTGTCGCTGCTCTTATATCATACTCAGTAGAGCCTTCGAATTTTGCTAGTGTTTTGATGCTTGAGGCATCGAAAGTAGATTTCTCCTTTAGTTGAATTTTCCTACTTTATGTGTCTTTTCTTTTTGATATTGAAGTTACTTTATTTGCAACATTGTATTCACAAGTACTACGAGAAATGTCATGTAACTTTAATTAAATAACCGTTTCTTCGATGAAATCTATTTGTAATAGGGTGTGGTTGAGGTGTCCAACGCCATTGGAGGGTTTGCTTGACAACGATAGGAGGAAATTAGGAGGAAATGACGTTGTCATGTCTCGAGTGGCCCCTGACTGCTATGTCAATAATAGAGACCTTTATGGCATCGACATGTGCGGCACAATAAAGGACGAACGAAAGACAGAAATCAGTTTTACGTAAATTCGTACAAAACATAGGTAGAAACTACTCTGGGTAATGAAATAAACAGTAATAGAACACAAGTCTGCAGATAGCTGCTAGGTAACTGTCACGTCCAGAAATTTACACCAAATTTCTGAACAATAGCATGTATTAAATCTCGGTCTAGGCATCAGCCCGAGTACACACTATGACAAATCAATACACAGTTCCATGACTTAAAAACAAATAAAAACAATTATCTATCGAAATGCAGCGGAAAAAGAAAAACAAGACTAGACCATCTAATCTTCAGCTTCAACTGGCGATGACGGCTCCACACCACAGGCATTCTCGACGGCGGACTGAACCTCACTTTGACCTTGGGAACAACCTTCTGACTGGAACTCTGGCACTTTCTCTGGCACTTGCTCTGGTGGGAGAAAAATTAAGCAAGGCTGAGTACAAACCACCGTACTCAACAAGTAACACCCAAGAGAGGGAGAATAATGAATGCAATAGGGTGTCAAAGATAGGCTAAGGTTAAATTGCACAAAGCTGCAGTAATTTAGCAAAACAGTAAATAAAATAGACTGAAATAAAAGTAAAGTAAGCATTTAAAATAATCATCCACTATTCAACGTTACACCACGTTGCAACAGGCCCAAACCACTGTCCAGCGTTACACCACACTGCAACAGGGTCAACCCTCTGTCCAACGTTAAACCACGTTGCGACAGACCCAAACCACTGCCAACGTTACACCACATTGCGTAGGGTCAAACCAGTTCCAAGATTAATCAGGTTATTAATGGTTCAACTAATCCCAGTGAATCTGTCAGTTCGCCCAATAACCGCGGGCACGGCTATTCGAATAGTTTTACTCCGCAGAGATGTACAACTTTACCCACAAGACATGGCTACCAAGCATGTTACCATGCCCCAACGTATCACCACGATACCTCAGTACGGAAACCATGATAAGACCTTTCACCTAACCCTCTCTAGACAATCGCACCGCACTTCAGGTTTCACCCCCTCCTTTACACCAAGTCGGGCAGTCCCCTCTTGTGCCTTGGTAGATCCGGAAGCAGCAGAGGCTTTTGTTACACCACGATTGCCCGTCCATACTCCATCACGCCTACCCTTGCCTCGGTACGTCAAATAGGGACAAGCTAGATTACGAGTCTCACCGTTGCCCATTCTGGCTTGTGGTTAGTACATGTAAGACTTTCAGGGTTTTCTGAAAACCGGTCCTTAATTGCCATGGGCACGACTCTCAAAACCATGCACCCACAGCCCACCATAAGCAATATTTTAGTTATATTGATCCACATCGGGAGATTATTAATGATTACAACCATTAAAGGTCTATCAAAGTGTAACAATAATTAAATAATTGGTGAGCTAGTTGAACTAAGTATGGCTAAGCATTGCCTAACCCTAAGTCTAGTCAAATTAACCCTGGGATGACAATAATAATAAATGGGGATTAACGGGTATAAAGGTAATAACCCAGTAGATAAAGTAAATACATTTGAATACAATGCATGTTTGAATGTAAAAGCGGGGGATTTTATAAACATAGGTTCAATATGATCAAAGAAGGGTGCCACTTGCCTTGCTTAGACCCACGAGGAACTTCGGCGACGACTTCGAGAACGAACGGCGCTGCGACGGGGTCAAAACCTACGACAAACAAGGCAAAACAAGAAAAACAGGCTATAAATCTACTGAAACAGAAAAAGAAACTATTTTTAATGGATTCTTGGTATTTTTCTGGATTTAATGAAATTTGAATGGACCTAAACGAAGACTAGATGAATTACTTATGAATTTTAGAAGATTATCTGTGTTTTTAAACTAAACAGAAAACCTTAATGAATTATTGCGCAATTAATTGGAGGCATGACGTCAGCACCGAGGAGAGAGGAAAGCTGACAGCCGGGACCCACATGGCGGTGAGAGAGAGAGGGAGAGGGGAGGCTGACTGGCTGACGAGTGGGGCCCGCTCATCAGTGGCTCAGAACAGAGGAGGACGGGACGGCCTCGGCCGAACAGAGGGGAGAGGTGGCGCCGGCCGGGCAGGCGGCGGAGGGTGGCGACCGGCGGACAGCGGCGCGGACAAGCGGGCGGCGACGGGCGGCGGTGATCCGGCGAACGGCGATGCGAGAATCGGCGGCGGCGCTAAGAGCGGCGGCACCAAAGGAGGACGGTGGCAGCTCGAGGAGAGCGACGGCAGTGACGCGACAAGCGCGGCGGCGCTCCGACGGTGGCGGGGTCGCATCGGCGACAGCAAGGCGAGGGTGGCGGCTGGCGGACGAGCGACGGAGACGGCCGAAGCGCACAAGAATGCGGCGGCGGCGTCGGCTCCGGCGGCCACGGGCGGAGAGGAAAAGAGAGGGATAGAGAGGACAGCAACGGCTTACCGGCGACGAGGACGGCGGCGGCAGGTCGGCGAGGGCCGAGGACAGGTGGTGACGGCCGGCATGAGGTAGGTCGGCGGCGACGATGGAGATCGCTCGGCCGCGCTAGCACGATGGCACGACGGACAACGGCCAGCGACGGCAACGACCGAGAAGAGAAAAGGAATCCGACGGGGAGAGGAGGGAGGAGCGGTGCGCGACGACGGCTTGGCGTTGTGGCGCGTGCACGGGGAGGCAGAGGAGGATGGAGGGAGGGGAAACCGTGGCGACGACGGCCGGGGACTGGCGACAGTGTCGGCGCGACGACGGCTTGGCGTCGTGCGGCGCGGTGGCAACGACCGAGGGGGCCCGCTGCAGCGATGATGAGGCGAGGGAGACGACGCCAGGATGGCACGTCGGTGGCAAACAGTGGCGCACGCGCATGGCGGTGGCACATGGGCCGGCGGCGGCTACCGAAGGGGAAGAAAAAGGAGGGAGAGGGGAAGAGGATGCTCACTGGTGGCGCGAAGGGCGGCAGCGAGTCGGCGTCGAGCGGGAATGGGTGATGACGCGGCTCCGCGACAGTGACCGGAGGTGAGGCGTGAGCTCGACTGGCGGCGGCGAGGCAATGGGCGCAGCGACGGCTCGGGGACGTGCGAATAAAGGCGGCGGCGGCTCGAGGAAAGGGGGATTTATAGGTGGCGGCTACCGCGCATAGGGCGGGGAGGTCGTTAGCGCGGCGGCGCGGATTGCGGCCGGTGGTTGGCGACGGCGCGTCTGACGCGGAGGAGGCGGGGGAGGTTGTTAGCGGCGGCGTGGAATGCGGCCGACGGTTGCACGCGGCAGTTGGCAGCGGCGCGGGTGTGGGAGAGGTGGCGTGGCCGGGACGCGACGGCGCGGCGGCGAGGGCGCGACAGGCTTGGCGAGAGCGGCAGCTTGGCGCAAACCGGCAGAGCGACGACGCGGGCGCGCGATCGTTGTCCAGCGGCAAGGCCACGCAGCAGGCGGATGCGGAGGCGAGGATGCGGGCACGGAACACGCCGAAGGCGGCGGCGATGAAAGGGAGCACGAGGGAAGAGGGAGGTGGTGGCGTCGGCCAAGCAGCGACGCAGCATGGCGGCCGAGCGGCGGACGCGACCGGAGCGGCGGCGCACGACGGCGACGCAACCAGAGCGACGGTGTAACCGAAGTGACGGCGACACAGGCGCGGCGAGGGAGAGCAGCAGCGCGATGGCGTTGACGCGGTGGCGAAGCGGTTCGGCGCACGTGAGTGGCACACAGCTCAATGGCCAAGTCATGGCGCGACAACGGCGACGAGCGGACGCGGCGCGACAGCGACGAGCACGTGCGGCAGCGAAGCGCGGGTGCAAGGACGTGGCGCGCGACGCGGTGGCAACGGCCACAGTGACGGCGAGGTGGCAAGTCGCGGCGCGGGTGCGAGAGGGAGCGAAGGGGACGACGGCACGGCCGGGGAAGGAATTTAAGGGGGATGGAGAGGCGGCGGCGGGCGCGTAGGGCGGAGAGGTGGTTGTGACGTCCGGCGCGGGCACGGAGGAGACGGAGAGGTTATTGGCGGCAGACGCGCGCATGGTGCGCGCGGTGGTTGCGCGACGCGGCGGATTCGGCGGCGGCCTGCACAGGACGCGGCGCGAGGCAGCGGCGCATGATGTTAGCGATTGCGTCGCGCACGCGGGCGCGACGGGTGATGGCCGTTGCGGGTGGTAGAGTTGGAGGCGGCGGCTCAGCTTAGCGGCACGGTGAGGTAGGCGCGCGGCGCAACGCGACGGCGCCAGCGACATGGCGGGAAGGACGACAGAGCGGCAAGGCTGGCGCGACGTGGCTCGGCGCGGTAGGGCGCACGGGCGCTGCGGCGGCGAGGCGTGCGACGAGGCGGCAGCCACGGCGACGACGCGACCGGTGCGGCGAGCGGACGTGGCACGACGGCGACGGCCGATGGCGCGGCACGGCGGTGTGACGCGCGGCTCAGCGTGAGCGTAGCCGGCGCGGGTGAGGACGGGGACGACCCCAACAGGTGGGGCCCACCTGTCGGTGTCCCAAGGAGGAGGGAGGTGGCCTAGACTTCGGGGTGCTCGTGAGGATGGGCCAGCCCACGCGGGAGGAGGCCGAAGGGAGAAGGAGTTGGGCCGGACGAGGAGGGCCGAGGGAGGTAAAGAGGACTTCGAGCGTGGGTTGGGCCACGGCTCGAGAAAATTGCGAACAAATCGCGCCTTCGCTTGACAGAACTAAAACGTGTACGAATCAGAGATTCGTACGGCGAATCAGATCCGAAATGCGAACCGGTGAACTGTTAGCGGAACAACGACAGGATTGAACGACCCGTTAAATTGAGATTTAAGGACTCGCTAAACTGAAACTAGACGACTTTAACGTAAAACCAATCTACACGTACAAAATTAAACTCCGCATTGAAGATCAATCTCACGTTAGCTAATTGATTAGAAAATCTAAGCAATTACACGGTAGATTAACGATAGATTGATTTGCAAGAATAAAACGTATGCAAACCTGAGGTTTGGTGGAGAGATCAGTGACGGATGCGGTTGTTCCTTACTGTTCGGATAGGAAACCTAAACGATTAAATGGTAGATTAATTTAGATTGATTCGCAAGAATAAAATAGATGCGAACCTGAGATTCGGCGATAGATTAGATCGACTTCGGCAATTGCGAACAGGAAGCAGCAGGGCTGCTAGGGCTTGCTGCGCAACTGCTGGATAGGAGGCGGCTCGAGGAGCACGGGAGTGGGAGACGGGGAAAAGATGTGAGGCTCTAGGGGGTCTATTTATAGGAGAAAACTAGAAGTAAATCTAGTTATCCATCCCCTATTAAAAAGGAATAGATAAGATTTCAAAGGGATAAGAATTAGAGTTCTAATTAATTGGAATTGAATTTACAGTGAGAGAGGAGGTGGGGTGGAGGGGAGGAGGGATTGCACGCACAAGGGGGAGAGGAGGAGATCATACTCACGGGGGAGAGGGGGAGGAGGAGGTCGGCCAGGAGGGAAAAAAAAGAGAAAAAGAAAAGAAAAAAGGGAAAAAGAAAGGAAAAAAGGAAGGAAAAAGGAAGGAGGGAAAAAAAGATATTGCCTGCAATTTTGCCGATTTTTATTAAGTTTATTTAAGCAAATTTTATTGACTGCAATTCAAATTTAAATCCTGTTAATGATTTAAAATGCTTTCGGGACATTTTAGAACATTCCGAAAAGCTTCCAATTAATTAAATTAATTTATTACACTGAGTTTTCTCCTGAACTTTAATTAACAAATTATTTTTAATGCATTATTTTATTGAGTTTTAATTAGGGTAAAACTCAGGGCGTGACAGTAACCCCCACCCTAAGCCCCAGGACCCCGACGTTTGCTTTTCTTACCCTTCCCCCTCTGCGCCCTCACGTGGCCCTGGGAGTACGTAAACGGATCGGGTGACACACCATAGGTAGTACGTGTGGGGGGGGGGAGTGGAGTGGAGGAGGTAGTAAGCTATGTGGGAAGTGGAGCTCCACTAAGCTGGGAGGTGTCGATGACGTCCTGATCGGCCTCCAAATCGTCAAAATCCCCTGAAGCCTGTCCCGACGAGTTACCTCTCGCCATGTCCTGCCAAGCTGCGAAAGCGTACAACAAAAACGAAGTTCTAAACATGCAGCATGGTTGGAGTTATACCGGTTAGTATATTAAAATTGAGGTGTCATTCGTACCTGGTGTCGTCGTGGTCCCACCAGTAGGCTGGGTCGTCTAACCAGCCCCACTCCATCCGGACGAGCTACCTCCCGCCGTGTCCTCCCAGCCCGAGAAAGTATACAACAAATACAAAGTTAGAAAACTACGGTACGGTCCAAGTTGTATTGGATAGCATAATACATCAAAGTTGTCATCGGTACCTTGTGTGGACGTGGTCCAGCTAGTAGGCGGGGCCGTCCAACCTCCCTCTACAGTCCACGTCCCTCCAGCATAGGATAACCACTATCCTGCCGATGTGCGTGCGGCTGTTGTCCACGTCCACGGGTCGTCCTGCGAGAACGGGTCCACACAAGTCTCTTCACCCGACGCCTGTGTGGAGGTCCCCGGCCCATGTGTGGACGTTCACGGAGGCTGCATGGACGAGTCGCTTGCCTGAGTAGAAGTGCGTCCTGCTTGCCTCGAGGACCCGGTAGCCTGCGTCGTTGTCCCTGGACCTGTGGCTCCTAAAAACAACGTCAGGAGAGTTGTAGTTCATTTGTTAGTCCATATGTAATACTGTTAGCAGTGATGCTTACGCAACAGTGTGTCTTACCTTGGGCGGATGATCGACCACGACCACCCGTCGCTGAACTACCACCATGTCGTGGAACTACGTCGTTGCCACGACAACTGAGTGCACGCACAACAGGTGTGCTTCTTCTGGATGCGACGGAACATGATGTTCTGCTCCTGGTCGGTCAGCGTGACACCGGAGTCTAGACGTCTAACAACCACGTCCACCTCGCCTGTATCTCATGCGAGACGTCCACCTGTATCGAAGAACATCCGAACAATGAACACAGAACTACAGGACATCAATCTTCGAGAATGACTAAGGACTTACCGCACAAAAGTAATCCTGGTCATGGTGCCTGGGGTACTGGTCATCAATCCTGGCAACATGTGTGACAGGCTCCGTCGGGGTGTGAGTAACGCGAGTACGGGTCCGTGGCTGGTGTGCGGTTGATCCTCATCTGCGATCTCCTCCATCGCGATGAGCCAGTCGGCGACGTAGTCCTGTAGTCGTGGAACCCACCGCGCCCCTGGAGTCTGTCCACGTCGACTAAATCTGCAAGAGAAATGATTGAATTAGCATACGAACCGTGACATACTCGTTGTTTGCAAAACAACATTAGTACCCGTGGTCGGGAGCTGGCTGTCGTGGCATCCGATGCGTATGAAGGAGACCAAACTGACGGAGCACTCGATGGGGACTGTGCGGCTCGTTGAAGATGTCGTACACAAAGGGTACGGTGGTCAGCCAGTACGCCTTGTCCCGTGTGCAGAGAGAGGAAAGACTGCGCGTAGTCCTAGCAAGGATCGTGGCATCTGTGTACGGCTCCCAAATGATGTCGTTCGCCTGAATCCGGTCGAACTCCATCACAAACTCTAGGTACGACCGCACCACCTGCTTGTGCGCCCACTTCCTCGGCAAATAACAAATAGTTCAATAATGTACAACGGGTAGTCAGACACGCTGAATACGAATGTAACGTGCAAGAAACATACCTGGCGACGACATCACAACGTCCCCATCATGGGGTAATCTACTGGTAAACACCCTGTGTAAAGATCTATGGCGTACTCCGATAGGTCGACCTCCGATCGTCCTATCAAGAACTGCTCCGCTGCCAACAACTGTAGAAGGAGGGGACATCCGGCGATAAGAGCGTTCGTGGCCGTCCGCGTGCACGCATCGCACAGTGCTCGATACGTCACCGCTAGCACGGAGGACCCTCAACTCCACTGCGGCATGCATCCAACATCTGCGATGGCCCGTGCGTACCTGATCATGCCCTTCTCCACTAGGTGGCCTGACGTGCCAGTGAACATGACCCACCCAAACAACCAAAGGAGATAGGCCTCCAAGCTGCATCGCACGGAGTACTCGTCGGCGTGGGGGGCTAGCTTGTCCGACTACCTCTCCGCACGGTAGGGAGCGATCGGCCGACCACCGCTTCGCCGGGTTCGCATTACCGGCTGATGGCTCAACAAGCCGGCATAGTGGAAGCAGGCCCGCCTCGCGTAAACTGCAAAAAAATATATTTAATTAGTTCAAATCTATTCTAATCAGTTACAATAGATTTCATTAGTTGTTCGAACATTTTTTTCGTAATGGAAAAGGACAAAGTACCTCGGTATGTGGCGGGCGTCGAGGGGGGTGCCTCCCGGTAAGTGCGTGGACGGAGCGTGGCAAGAGTCGAGTTCCGCTCGGTAGAGAGGAACGATCTGTGTGTCCGATCGAGAATCAGATCGAGCAACTCCGGTGTGTCAACGTCCATACCTGCAAAATTAAAACAAAACGTCAACCTCATGCGATGGAAAAATTGCTAACTTAATACATGGAAAGAATGAATAGTCAGGGTCAATGCGTAAATAATATAACGAGCAAAGAGAACTTATTACATGTCATACAACGAACATCATAAATAGCGACAGAACACACAGGGGGTCAGGTACGAATAGACCGTGCATACACAGGTACACAGTTATTACATCAATCCGGTAGGAAAGACAATGATACCAAGAACTACACCACCATTACAACAGTAGTAAATTCAAATAGTTGATCCACACAAATTATTACAATAAACGTGAAGTTCATGCATATGTAACTAAAACAAGCCAATCACACAACATGACCGGTAGTATCACGACGAGAGGGCCTCTGACGTGGTTGTCGTGTCGTCGTGCCTTCACCAACATGGCGACTACCATTAGCTCCAGCTTGTTGCGAAGGGCCTTTCGTGTTGGTGCCAACTGTACTCATCGATTCACCAAGGCAATTCTTGTATGTATGGCCTTCACCGTCGCACCTGCTACAACGTTTCTTCCTTCTCCCAAGCTCAGACTCATCCATGTCATTGCGAATCCATCTTGTTTTCCCACGCCCTGCCTTGTTCCTAACCTTGGTAGGGTCTGGTATGAACAACACATGCGCATTAGTACTTGTGAATGAACCAGCAATACCGAAGCCATATATCTCTGAACTCCATGTGTGATGTATGGCCTCTTTCTTGAAATACAGAGACACATACATGTTCTCATGTATGCCGCACTCAGTACAAGCGGCAATAACATGATAACAATGCCTATGAACAAGTCTCGGCTTTTGACAAGTGTATGCGCATGTCCCGTCTTCCTTCAAAATGCACTCTTGTGTAACCCTTGTACGATATATGCCACTCCTAGACCGATCGGCACACAGAACCTCAAACTTGTGTTGTTGTGTCCCTTGGGGAATGACTAGATGTTTGCTTGCTTTTATACCTCTCTTATCCAACTCTTTGGTAATCACCTTGTCGAATGAAATAGTGGGGTTGGTCATATATGGTCCTATGGCTCTGAACCGCTCCTAAAAATATTTGCAACTCCCGTTCATTATGAACTCAATTATTGCAACAAGCGGGAGACCTCTCACACCCTACATCACCCAATTGTACACCTCTGCTAGATTGGTCGTCATTATCCCATACCTAGCACCACCACGGTCATGGAATAAGGACCATTTCTCTTTAGGTTCGTTCTCTATCCAATGTGAGAAGAACTTCCTAATGCCATTTGCACGTATTCTTTTCTAATGGTAGGTCCATCACCAGGGAGTGGACCTAAGGCTTGCAGCGCTTCATCTAACTTTATTTCGTTGATTGTTGATTGTTCTGAACTGTATTTCGTTGTAAGCTCATCTAACTTTCTTCATAGTTTGTTGAACTTCTTTTCCTGATTCTGCACACAAAGCCTCTTAAACATATCCATAAGTTGCTTGTTCTTGAATTGACGGTAGAAGTTAGCACCCATGTGTCGCATGCACCACCTACTTTCCACATATGCCCATTGTGGTGCCAAACCCTCCTCCAAGCTTCCATCTCTCAACAACTCAACAACACGAAGGAGGCCCGCATGCCGATCATGAATAAGGCAAACACTAGGCCGCATCTGAACAACCGCATCCTTCACGCGCTTCAGAAACCAGTACCAACTATCAGTGTTCTCACTCTCAACAAATGCAAATGCCACTGGTACCACCTGATTGTTTCCATCCACACCGATTGCTGTCAAGATTTGACCTCTGTACTTCCCAGTTAGAAATGTACCATCAATGCAAAGTATGGGCCGACAATGAACGAATGTAAACATACATGCACTCATTGAGAAGAACACGCGTTGAAGCACAGCTTGAAGCGGATTTTGAGTCGAAGGGAAGGATTTGATATCATAGAAGCTTCCTGGATTTCTTTTAAAATGACAGCTAGCAGCTTTGGAAGATTACATATGAAGCTTCGAATGTACCAAACCGACGCTCAACAATCTTCTGCTTTGCCCTCCAAGCCTTCACATATGAGATTGTGTAGTTGTACTTCTCTTCGATGTGTCGAATAATTGACTTTGGTTCATACCATAGGTTGTTCACAATAGCACCGTACATCTCCGCGGCAATGAATGCAGATGTCATGTTCCTGGGATACTTCTTAACACCTGGAACATGACAATTGTGTCTGGTCACAATTGATACATCCCAGTAATCCTTCCATTTACCCTTGTAAGCATGTACCCTCCATGGACAACCATTATCCGACTGTCCACACTTCACTTCATACACTGACTTGCTTGACTTCACCACCCAGAACTCTCTCCATAATGATATTGCCCACTGCTTAACTGCCTCTGTCAAATCCTCCTTGTCCCGATACCTTTCCCCTTGTATGACCTCATTCTCCTTGTACTCCGAAGGCACATGATGCTCTTCTCTAATTTAGAGACCAGAAAAATCCTCATTCGACTATTCTGATGGGTACACATCAACACATTCTTCATCTATCGATTTCTCGTCATCAACCCTCTCATTCTCAGAGTCTTCCCTTTCCATGGCCTCAACTAGATGTACCTCCACTTCATCCGCTACTCCAGTCGGAACCATGTCTTCTCCTTCCTCCCCTTCACCTTCACTGCCTGATTCAGCTTCATCTCCTCTACGACTTGGCCCCTCCTGCTCTTGGGTACTCATTGTCTGAGCTCCCACCTTGTTAAACACTGCAATGTGGATGACAGGTGGCCATCCTTGTTGCATTGCATTTTGCACATACGATCTCTATATCTCTGTCGAGGTCACCGGCATCAATTCCCAGATATTACCTTCTTTTGCCCAGCTTATTACCATTGACAAGGTTATATCTTGTGTTTCTGGGTTTTAGCGAAATCCCCTCATTAACCAATTGTGAATACCACCAAATGTCCTTTCAAGAGGTCTATCAATGCCCTTAACGGTGCATTTGAATTAAGTAAGATCTACTCCGCAGGGACCATACATGACATTTCTTTCTTCGTAGTACAGTCGAAACTGCACTTTATTGGCCATACCTACAATGTGAATGCACTGTTTTTTTCAACACATCTTTTACGACACTCATTTTAGTGTGCTTATGAATACATGTGTTCATACGAATTATATTGTACTATATTAAATCCTATCTGTAACTACATTTTTAACTACATCGTTTTTAATTTTGTAAATTCAAATATAACTTACATTAACTTGGCAGTAAACACTATTCTACTTAACTATGTCATTAACTTTTAACAATAATAAGTCCATGCAATACTTGATTGTAGGTTTGATTATATTTTAACTATAAGCGATAAATCATATTTAACTTTCAGTGTTAATAGTACGGTACCAACGAGCAATCATTGTATTTTAATTATGTAAGCGACAATAATAAGAACATGCTAACAACGACAAAAAATATAGCTTTACATTAACTTAAATATGCTTAACAATTTCCTTAACTACAACATAAACTATTTTTGTTTTCTATTTAATGTAATTATGTTTTACTATGTCTTTTTACACTATAAATAATTTTTGTACACGCTAGGTTATACCATTAGTAAGTTATACCATTGCTAAATCAGTTATGCACTAAATAAGTTTCTAAATTATACATCTAAACTTTATACCTATAAAGTTAAGACTCCTATTTGTAAAGTTTATACATATATGAAAAAATCTTTGTACATGTAAACTTGTACATGTAAACTTCATATAATATATACACACACAAACTCTCTACATAAATATATAATATTATATATACATAAAAAATATAGATATATACTTATTATAGAAAAATCTTTATACATATAAATTTATACATGTAAACTTTATACCTATAAAGTTAAAACCCCTATTTATAAAGTAAAAAAAAAAGCAAAGAAAAGTACTGCATACAGTCAAATTGGGCCGCAACAGGAGGTGGGCGGTGGACCGGCCCAGTGCCGCGCCCGAATTAGTCTTTTCGGTTTTTGCTTCGTTAAAACCGTTGGGCAAACGCCGCCGCCGCCGCCACTCCTCCACCGGCGACAGCGGCGGATAGCCCCCTCCGGCAGCCATGTCCTAGCTCGTCCTCCTCTGCCGCATCTCGGCCCACCACCACTGCGTGGGCCACAGAAGCAGAAGCAGCGGCAACCGCCTCCTCAGTTCGGCCTCCAAGTTCGCCAAGAACACCAAAAGGAACGCCGCCGCGCACCACGGTAAGGCGCCGCAGCCGAGGATGAAGGGCATGTCCAGCATCAAGTTCCCCAAGCTTACCAAGCCCGACTCCTGCCTCAGCACCGACGACGTGCTCTGACAACCTCTCTTCCTCCTCGGACGATCCATCACCACGAGAGATCGACATGTACTCATCTCTGTTCTTACACTGTCAAGGAACTATGGAATGGAATAGCTAGTTGTGTATTCAGACATGGCACGGCGATATGCACGTCGTCGTCGTCGTCGTCGTCGTCTTTGTACTACTGTATACTAGTGTTGATGTACGTAGTAGAGTTGACCACACACTTTTCAGTCGACCAGAAATGTGGCCGAGATATGGTGTGCACGCTGTGTGCTGCAGCGTCGGCGTGAGTACTGTGGCTGATCGCTAGGACATACGCATGCTGTAATTAGTTCAATTCGAAATTTTCATGATCAGTACCGTTTCATGATCTGTGCTTGCTGCTTGCTGTGTGCTACACACACTTAAAGTACCATAGCAATTTTCTCCGAAAGAGAAAAGGGAGGACCATGTCCAATATCTAACGTACCCAAATTTGATCCTAACTATCTTTATTTAAAATAAACGTTCAAAAATGATTATCGTCCGTATGTGTTTGTATTCTAACAGATCATTCATATTATCTCATTTGTATCACACACTGGCACACAATTATATTATTAATATATGTCAACTACACATTTTCTCTCTAACATATATACCACTGAACATATAGTTTTTAATCCCCACTTAGAGTGAGGAGATAAACTCCAAATTTGGAGTTTCTATCATCCAAGGATGATGGCTAAAAACTGATGATGTGTTGGAGGGATTGCCGAACCACGTTTTTTTAGTATTTGTTATCTATTTTGTCGATAATGGATGAGCTAGTAGGTGTACTCTTGCACGTACACGCCCCTGTTAATCTGCACAAATATTTCATATGTATAAACATTATATATATAACTTTCTTTCTATATACACTCTTTGCTTTTTTGACGTCATTGAATTTTAGTTTTAAATTTGATCATTCATTTGAATTTTTATCCAAATATACAAAATTAGAAGTTGTGCTTAAAGTTTCTATAGTAATAAATCTAATCATAATAAAATAATTAATATAATAATTATATAATTTTTTGAATAAGACAAACAGTCAAACGTAGATTTAAAAGTCAACGGTCTTAAATAAAAAAGAGAGTATAAAATTTGTGCATATAATCTTTTAGTGTATAATCTCTATAGATATGTTTTGAAGTTGATGTTTTTCCTATTAGATACTTTATATAGCTTAAATTTGTATAAAGATAAAACTTTATTCAATAACCACAAAACTTTATATAGTGTCTATGAGGCCGACCCTCTGGAACGCCGCAAAATGAATGTTGGAACGCCGGGTGGTGGATTGAGGGGCGCTAGCTGCCGGTGCTAGCCAAGACAAGGATTGTAAGAGAAGTATAATAGCACCCTATAAGCTGGCTAAATGTTTATGTAGAGAAGAGTGGGGAGGAGAGAGAGGAGAAGTGAGCTGTAATCTTATAGTCAGTTTAGACATAAGAACTCAGAACTGTGTGAAAGAGACACGTGGGTCTTGTATTTAATGATAAAGAGCTAACTATTGTATGAGTGAACTAATAGCAAGTTCAATAGTATAGCCAAGTACTAGCTCTAATTCATCTATAGTCAATCTAATAGCCAATTCATACAATAGTTTTCTACAAAACATTAATATATGATCCCACATGTCATACACACATTTTATCTTGGAGCCAGTGTGCAGCTCTCTTCACTCTTATCTCTTTAAAATATGCTTATAGCTGGTTTATAGCCTGCTATTGTACCTGCTCAAAGAGAAGACTATAAGAACCTTATAGCCAGCTTATTAGCTATATTATTAGATCAGGTACAATAGCAGTCTATATGCTGACTGTAAACATATATTAATAAGATAAGAGAGGAGAGACAAGAGTAGTGGGCTATAGATTTGTAGCCAGCTGCAGCACGGACTCTAAGACGCAGTGTGTGTATGACAGGTGGGACATAGTAGTATATGTTTTATAGGTGACTATCGTATGAATTGACTATTAGCTAGATTGACTGTAGATGAATTGGAACAGTAGTGTGTAGCCGCCGGGGGTACTATTTGGGGACAACTTGCATGAAGAAGAAAGATGATATGGTGTGTTCAGCTATGCAGACAAGTTAACTAACCCACTCTCGTTTTCCGCGCGTATATTTCCCGAACTACTAAACGGTGTATTTTTTATAAAAAATTTCTTTAGTAAAGTTATTTTAAAAAATCGTATTAATCTATTATATATATTTTTTAATAATTAATAATTAATTAATCATGTACTAATCTATTAATACGTTTTTCATGCCACTCATAAGTTAACTAATGCCCTTCCATCCGAACGGGGCCCATCACCACCGTGAATATGCACGGTGGTTGTGCATTATGACTTGATTTGGGAACGAGCTAGCTAAGCGACCCGATTAAGCCGAGCCGAGCGCATCGTTGGATTAGCAAAAAAGTTTCCACGCGTTGGCCATCCGAGTCCCGGAAGAAAATCTTTTGGTCATCTGCTCACAACCTCACACAATGCTCTGAATCCCTCAGGTTGAATTTGATTCTTGGTGGTTCAGCTACACTCCAGCGGAGAGGGTACCACGCTTTTCGTGATCTTAATCGATTGGAACAATTGGGATCTTGACAGCTTTCCAGGTTTGTACACAGTCCTTTTGCCTACCCCCCCCCCCCCCTACACCCAGGACGAAAATGCATGGTGCTATTAGGAAAATTGTTTTAAGCTCTTAAAGGAACATCCCCTCTCGTCACATGCAAGTTAAAATATCCATGACAAAAATAACAAATATATGATTATAAGTATGTGTATACTATTTCTAGTTTAATTTGTTATTTTTGTTATGAATTATAGAAGTCGTATTTTAACTTGCATGTTTATGTAGTGATATATCACATATTAATCTATCTTTACTTTTTTTCGTATTTTTTAATAACTATTTGGATAACATATCATAAATAAGAAGCCAACGAGGGGATGTCCTCTCGAGAGTTTAGAATCCACGCCGATGCTATTATCGATGCACACAGGTTTGTAAAACAGACACAGGAAGCACCAGGCATCCAACTAACATTCAGACATTGTAGATTCTGCATTTGAGCTAAGAACCTCACTTTCTCAGTTAACTCCGCTGGAAGCTTTGCATGTAGGAAATGAATTCAACAGGGAAAGAAGATTGCCAGAGCAAAAGAAGAAAAAGTTGACTGCATGCAAATCCACATTGGACAAAACAAAGTAAATTATGAACGCATATCAACAGAAAATGAGTTCAGATGTTAGTCGATTTGTTTCATTTCTGCAGTTATGCTTTGACCTTCAAGTAAAACTAGCTCAGTAGCTCATTATATATTTCATAACGAGTTGTTCAATGAGCTACCAAATTCGAAAACCACAGTTACATCCTACGCATAAAATATTTAGCTCATCCAGTGAAATTCTTCGCTCCATCTAACTGAATGCCTAATTAAGCACTGACAAGTCTACTTTCGCACCTAATTACCCATCTTTACAAAAAAAAAAATCACGTCATACAAGACCAACCATTTTACATGCAACTTCATAGAAAATGACTAGGGACTAGAAGATAGCAGGCACAGAAATTTGAATCACACAATTATTTCAAGTCACAAAAAAGGAGTTCTTCCCACTGGAAAGGAGGACACCTAGCACAACAACATTTCAGCTACCACTGCAGATTTAACAAGTAAGTAAGGGAGCTTGTTCTTACAGGAATACAGGCGTCTTTCATGCCTCTTACGCACCTTGAGTTCAATCATCATTTTGGTGCTTCTCGGGCACCTTGGATAGCACCCAGTTGTGATTCGAAGAATTCTACTGCTGCTTCACCCGCGCTTATGGTTCCTTGAGCATGGACCCATAGCCACAGTTCAGCTTCACCGTCGGTTTGGTGTTCCAACTGTACTTCTCCTTCGGCACCTTGAATGGCCTCATAATCTTGAGCAGGTTCTTGTTCAGGTCTTTTGAAGCCTTGAATTGCTTCTAGCTGTGATTCCATAAACTCTACAGCTGCTTGACCCGCACTTACTGTTCCTTGCGCATAGATCCATGATCTTGAGTCACCTTCATCATCAGATGAGCCATCATCAGACAGCAGTGATTCCTGCTCGGGACCATCATTTCTACCTGTTAAGACAGTCAATCAATCCGAGAGTAATTTTATAAAAGCAAATCAAAGACAGTGTATCTAGGAACTGAAGTTGGTATATACAAATAACTTACCACAAAAACAATCCTGGAGGGGAGATGGAACCACCCATGCATGCCATCTTGCATGAAGTACACCGTTGCACGGCTGGAATTTGTCCGACAGGCATGTACGCATGCTGCGTAAATCCACCGCGAATAGTACATCTTCTTGCATCAAGTAAACCACTCCACACCTCATAGGATCAACCAGCGCAATCGCTGGGACCTTCCCTGGCCTCAGTCCGGATGCCTTGTAGGTCTTGTCTACCCATATGTCATACAAATTAATCTTGAACTTGCATATCCATCTCGGATCCTGTGACTCAACAGCCGTCCATAAGCTAAGCACATCGGACGCAATCTGAATGAAGCATAACTTTCCTTCGGTGAGCTTGATACCACGACACTTTTCGATGTTGTGGCTTGATCTGGCATTCACTCGGGTGATCTGGCAGGTTTCAGGAAGGGGAATGTACCCCATGCCTGGCTTCTCAGCGGACGGGTCACAACATAGAACACCTAATGCAAGATCAATGAAGTACAGCTTGTCGTTATGGGTGATGACACCGCCTTGGCCGCCCCAAGCCAGGGGGTGTGGACAGGTGGTAAGGGGCTTAGCCATCCAACCACTGCTCGCAGATGCAGAGCTCCAGCAAATAAGTTCCATGGACTTTCTTCCCGTGGTCGGTTTGGCACGGAGAAGGTAGGCCACCATGGAGTGGCCTGAGCGGGAGTCTTGAATTACGCCAATGCTGCTGGTGGCGTCTCCACGAGGTTCTTGTCTGGACTCCGTGGCGAGGAAGGGGGGAAGTCGAGTAGCAGCGCGGGTGTTCGAGTCGCAAACGAAGAGAATGCCACTAACGGTGGAGATGAGTATCAATCGAGAGTGTACCGCAATTATGTGAGGAGCGCTAGCATGTGGCGGGGCGAGGGAGACGATAGTGCGGGCCCGTGGTACAGTGAAGCTGACCATGTCCTGGCCTGATTGAATGAGCCGCCCTGCGATAGAGAAGGCGCTTGTACGCGGAGGCAATTCGAGCTTGAATCTGAAGTCGTCGCTGGGGGGGAGGAGGTTGACGTTGACGCGCGATATGCTTGGCAGTATCACCCACGGGCAGTGCGGCGCACGAGGCCGCGGCGCCTGCTCCTCCTCCGCCGCCGGAGCAGGATCTCCCTCCTTGTTCGCCATAGGATGCGACGACTTCTTTTTGGCCATGGTGGACGGTGGTGCGGGTGGGTGGCGGGCTGGCGATCGGCGAAGATTATCTGTCTCGGGCCTCGGGTTTATGGGCTATGGCCGAAGGGGAGGGGAGGGGTTTATATTGTCTCGACCTTGCGGTGGCCATGCCGTGGAGAGGAACAAAGGAGACGCGCCACGTCAGCCGAACAACCGGACAGGAGTCTAGAAAGTTCTAGTACCTTCGGTTGCTTGCTTCCTGCTGGTGGGGTCAGCTGGATCCAGCCTGGCACCGCGAGCCGGCCCAGATAGGCCCAGTTCAGCTAGGAGACGCGTCCTCGAGGGTGGGACACATCATCGCCGGGAGGGTTAATCCGCGTGCGGTCGGTCGCCCTCCCGACGCGCGATCGCCTTCCGTATGAAATTTTGATATTTTGATCTTTTTAAAAAAATTATTTTACAAATAGAAAAAAAAACTTACATTTTTATCACGCCAACACCATTAGCGTCGTTGGGACGGCGTCAATGTCATTCACGTTGTACTATACGACGACGACGGCGCCAATGACATTAGCACGGTCAAAAAGATCTATTTATACCATAAGTTTTTTAGTGGTCTATTTGTAAAATAAGTTTTTAAAAAGGACCAAAATGTGAAAATTACAGCGTCTTCTATGGTATAAGTAAAGTAGTATGTATAGTATACATATACATACGTACGCGTGTGTATATATATATATATATATATATATATATATATATATATATAATTTACTCGTATAAACTTTACACGTATTAACTTTAGGCATATAAAAGTTACCTCTATATATACACACAGTTACACACACATACTTGCTTACTTTAGCCGATAGGGGATTTAAAACTCTCGAGGGGACGTCCTCTCGTATATTATACGATATCTAAATAATTATTAAAAAATATAAAATAAGATATATTAATATGTGATATATCATTATAAAAACATGCAAGATAAAATATAACTTCTACAATCCATAATAAAAATAACAAATTAAACTTTAAATAGTATACACATACTCATAATCATATATTTGTTATTTTTGCTATGTATTGTACAAATCACATTTGAACTTGTATGTTTGTATAGTGATATACTACCTCTGTTTCGTAATGTAAGATGTTTGATTTTTTTGTTGCAATGTTGGATCATTTGTCTTATTTAAAAAATTATAAAAATATCATTTGTTTTGCTTGTGACTCACTTTATTATCAAAAGAACTTTAAACATGACTTGTCTTTTTTTATATTTGTATTAAATTTTTGAATAAGACAAATGGTCAAACATTGCAACCAAAAAAATCAAACATTTTACATTATGAAACGTAGGTAGTATCATATATTGATCTATCTTCACAAATGTTTTCATATTTTTATGACTATTTGGATAGCATACAATAAACAAAGGGATGTCCCCACCAGAGTTTAAAACAATTTCCCTACTTTAGATATAAGCTTTATACGCATAAAATTTAGACATACAGATTTTATACACACAAACTTTTAATACATGCAAACTTTATACATACAATCTCTCCATATAAAAATCTTTATACATATAAATTTATACGTATAAACTTTATACATAAAAACTCTCTCTCTATATACATATATAGAAACTCTCCATATAAAAATATTTATAGATACAAATATTATATATACACAAAAAAATAAAAAAATATACATAATATTGACAAATCTTTATACATATAAATTTGTGTAAACTTTATATCTATAAAGTTAAAACCCCTATTTATAAGGGTGTTGTTACCACATGGGACCCGTTTTGAAAACGGGATGATTCCAAGAAAGTATCAAACACGATACCTCATCGATATCAAATCCGATACTGGAAACAAGATGATTCCGACGAGGTATTAAATATGATACCTCATCGGTATCAGATTCGATACTGTAAATAGGGTGATTCCGACGAGGTATCAAACATGATACCTCACAGTACCAGATCTGATACAATAACAGGGTGATTCCGACGAGGTATCAAATCATGGTACCAGATCTGATACAACAACAGGGTGATTCCGACGCACTAGTACCAGATGATACCATTGTCATAACATCTTTATCGGAGCATGAGCTCATTGAGCGGGTGTCCATGAGACCCCCTTTGTGAGTTCAACCCAGGGGTGCAAGGTCAAGGTCTGAAAGCCTTGTCGGAGGGAAGAAAGTAAAAGCAATGAGATCCAGGGGGTCAGGCCCCTTGGGTGACACGGGAGAGTTATACAGGTTCAGACCGTCGTAAAGCGTAATATCCTGTTCCTGTTGCCTGTGCATTATGGGAGTAAATATGTTACAAGCTTCTATGAGAATGTCCTACTTGTCCTCTTTGTTCATTGGCCATGGCCTCCTCTTATACTATAAGGGGACACCACAACGACCTTTATTTTCTCCACCAGCGATTGTGCAGGTAATCATCTTCCTAGCAACCGCTGCGAAGCCTTGCCGTTGGTCAACCCAACGCCATGTCACCCATGTCCGGTCCTGTTTGTCAGTGGGCAGCTGAAAGAGGGCGACGCCCCCTTGGGACCTAGCGGTCTAAACGAAAAGCCGCCACTATTCTCCTATGGTCGTCCGTAGCATTAATGCGACGACCACGTGAGGGAGACAAGCCATCCCTACCGTGATAAGGATGTCAAAGTGCTGTTAGGGTAGCCCGCCCCCTCCTTTTCCCTAGGGGAGTGCAGGTGAGGGACGTGCGCTGCGTCCATCATGAGGGAGGTTAGGCGCCCTCCCATCGCAATAAATGCGGTAGTTGAGCGTTGATGTTGCGTCCGACATGGGGTGGGCCTCGCAACGAGCGGTTCGAGTGCCGAGGGGATTCGGAGCGGCCCGACCCCTCCGGTGCTCGTTCACAGAGCTATCTTTCGGGCCCGACCTCCTAGGGGGCATGTGGCTCTTCGGGGCCTGACCTCCGGGGACCGGGGGTTTCAGTCAGTGGGCCCTTAGCGGCCTCGCTTCATCCGAGCCCAGTGGATACCCCCGGGTCCACATCTTCGATAATCTGATACTCGGTTAGCATCACCCAAAAACCAAAACCAAAACTAGTGTTGGAGAGCGTGAGGCGGCATGTCGGCAGCGGCACTGGGGAGGCGGCGACGAGTCATTGAGGAGGGCGAGGCGAGGTGGCGTCGGTTTGGGTTGTCGGCGGGCTGGAAAGGCTCGGGCGACAGCGGCGGGTAGCTGGGGAGGGTGTTCCTGTGCCTATTATGAGAACAGCGAGGCACGTCAGACACCCTCCCATCACAATAAATACGGTGGTTGAGCGCCGGTGCTACGGCCAACAATGGTGGGCCCTGCAATGAGCGGTCCGAGTGCCGGAGGGGATTCGAAGGCCCCCACACAAGATCCACGATGCCGCCTCCACGGCTCCGCCCTCCTCCGAACGACCCAGCTGCCTCCCCTGATGACTGAAGTTGACGAGCTCGGGTGGTGCCAGATCTTCTCCGAACCGTGCTCTTCCGACGCACACCTCCTCGCCGATCTCCAACACCTCCATGAGTCCACGCCAGTCCAGTGGTTCCCCGAAACTACCACCGTGCCGCTGCCTCCCCCGACATCCCCGTGCTACTCCGACGACACCGCCTCCCCGACCTCTTCCAGTCTTCCTCCATCCGCAGATGAGTGATTGCCATCGCCTTATGTCCATCATTGTCGATCCCCGCCACCTCCGCCCCTCCTCCTGCGGCAACGCCGTACTTCCTTGTTTGTGCTCGTTGTTGGAAGCAAAGCACAAAAATTAGGCTAAAGATGAAAACTGAATTAAGGACAGATGTCTCCGGACATTATCTGAACAAAACAGAACAAGATCTTGCTTGCTGAAAAAAGCTACATACAGAAGCTCCTCCTAGGCACTCATTAATCCTCAAAACATCAGCAAGGCAAGTCACTATGTATCCACTGACAATAATCAACTTATTCAGGTTACTAGACAATAGGACAGAATGCAGTTCACACAATTGCTACACCAGAAACTTAATAGTAAATTATTTGGATAGCTGAACATGCAAGAAATCTTAACTCAGAATTAGTCTGCTCCCAGAGCAAGAACTAAACAGAAAGTTACAGAACTTGATATACTACTGCATGACCTCATAAACGAAGTGTTGAACTCATCAGATGCAGGCACAAAACATGTACTGCATAAATTAACTTTAGAGTAAAACAATCAAAAGTTAATTATACCACTAGAAATTCGGAATATATCTCTGAACCCAAAGATCACAATGACTCAAAACACTTTGATACTGGTAAACTAGTACTGCAAAACTAATTGCCAACCAAATCATTTCTAGTTTAACAAAGAAGAGAGTTAGCGTTAGTGTTCTCACGATGCAACGAACAAGCTCGTCGACAATGGTGAAGTGCGTCAAGAACGCTGTCCCAGAGAAAATCACAGCCCGCCTATGCCTCGGGTCTCCTCCCGTGTTTTCTCGGAGATACGACACCAACTCAGCGAACGCAGCAAGGCGAGCGATGAGCTGAGGCGTGGGGAATGCAGCAAAGCAACTCGAAAGACACAAGAACTAAGCAAAATCAAAATGCTAGAGCTATTGGCTAATCAGCCTCTCCCAGGAAGGAGACGATCTCCTCTTATATATGCACTCAAGCCAGCCATATCCAACGATTTGTCCGCCATGAACAACTCAACGACGTGAGTCGTGGGCGCCAAAAACGGATCAAGGTTATGGCTGTTGTGCATAGTGGATGGATTAGCCCTCAAGTTTCTGGTTTTCTGTTGAGATTGGATAGAGCAGTTAAGAGAAGGAAACACGGAGAAGATGAACAGACTCCTGGAGAAAGCAGGAGAAGGATCTCCTCTCCCAGCCACGTGCACACCTCCTCACCTTATCTCTTCATTCTCCTAATGACAGGTGGACCCCACTGTTAGTTTATTTCCTCTTTATTTTTTCCAAAGAAAAATCTTAAAATTGGAAATTTCCACCGAACTCCAACACTGGTATCGAGGCTCCCGCCCCAGAGGAAGAATCTCACGGCCGTGAACTTCTGCACCACCGCCGTAGGGGCGGCTTCGATCCTTGCTGCTGCCGAGTTGTCGATAAGCACCATCGCCGCGGAGCGCCCTCGTTCTCGTTCTACATCCGCCATATGGCGTCATCGATTGATCCGCCACCGCCAGAGGTATCCTCGATCTGCACGATGTGATGATACATTCAACTTGCTCGTAGCGGTCGCAAAAACACGTTCTGATTCGGTAGGTGGGGAATCTTATGATTTGTTTTCTTGTGTGCTCGTGCAATCTGGGATTTCAAGCTTAGTCAGTTTATTTTGTGCACAAATTTTGTGACCTAATCTTAAATTAGTTGGAATGAAGCCTCAATTTGATATTCTCTTCTAAACTTTAGATGAAAAAACATGATTCAATCTGGATTTATGATCGGTTTACCAAATTTGTCACTTTCAAACTGATGCTGCGAACTGAAATTTCTATCAGGCAAAATGTTCATACTCATTTTCCTAACGGATTTGGGCTGAGTTCTTGCGAGAGAGCACCCAGGTGCTTTGCTTTTCACCTAACAAAACTAACTCCCGATTTGATTTCCTTGATCGCGCTGATCCCATTGCGGAAACAACCAAAAAATACTACCCTTTGATTTGCCAAAAGAAACAAGTTGGGGCCGAAAAGAGTTGCGATATGATTGGGTGTCTTTTTTATACAATCTTTGGGTTCTACGTGGATTGAAGCTTACATTTTAGTCTTGTATTTTTCCATCGGTGTAGCACGTTGTTTTTCATCGCCGTGTGAGAGTTATATAAGAGGAGGCGGTATTCCTTAAGAAATTGAAAAGTTATTTGTCCACAGGGACCGTAAATTTGTTCACAAATACTATATACATACATCCCGGCCGTACAACCGGGATGGACACAATTTCCTTTTGACTTTCGATCCGCTGCATGTTTGCATGGTGCTTGACTCCTGCTGCATGTTTGCTTGACTCCTGCTTTCCGTCCGTTGTGTCGCTGTGTCCGTCCCGGACATACTTATAGCATTTCTGAAATTTGTTTGCCATCTACGCTCCAGTTTGACTTTAATCTTTTTGACGTTTTTTTTGGTGAAACGGTCTGACTTCAATCATATCGTTGACTTTACATGTCTCACAATCTTGGCCATATGGCCTATAATTCAAATATACGAGGAATGTTTGTATTCTCATGATGCAAGTATTTTGTACAATGGTGGCAACGCAGGGTTTTATCTTTTATTATATTCAGTTGTTGAAGTTCACCGATAGTTTTAAACTTTTGATCAGCGATTGAGTGTAAAGCCATGATATTAAAAACTTGAACATGAGGTGATTGTTTTGGTGTTTTATGGAAAATGACAAATGGTATATTTGCAAGCGAAAAATAATTTATGAATAAAACTTTTATATGTGTGTTTTTAGCGGTCTAAAAGCTAAGGCTAAAAATCATCTTTAAATTTAAAGTTAAAAATTTAAATTTTAACTTATAAGCATAATCATAAGTGAAAAAATAGTCATAAGTGGAAAGATGACGGTGAATACTTATTGCATCATGGTCAAAACAACCAGACGGAGCAGTACAATTTTACTATTAAATAGTAATATACATCCACTTTGCTTCAAACAAAACAAAATAAAAATGTACATCCAACTCATTAAGAATGGATTAGTCCACACTTAGCAACAAAGAAGAGCACCTCCTATAGACCTTGAATCACTTCTCAAAGCAACACAAGAAGTGTCTTTTAAAATTCTCTGATCGAAACTAGACTCTCAACGTAATTAAACAGGTGGAAATCCATTACCACATTCTTCGAATATGTTTGGTACATATTGTTTTCACGGTCATAGCACATGAAGTCTTCAACCGTTAAAGGTATTCTCTCCAATTTACAGGTTTGGGTGTCATACTTGTAGATCTTATTCAGTGCCAACAGTAATATTTTTCCATGAAAGGCAACTACAGGGCTTGCTACATGCCACTTAATAGCATAAGGTGGTATCTGTATAGCGCAGTGTTGAGTCCATTTAGGTTTCTGCCCAAAACTGCATCTCCAAATCTCCAGTGAGAGACCTTCACTGACAAAAAAACCACAATATAATTCATCCCCCACTTGGGTCAAACAGGAAGGCTTCACATTGCATGGGCATGACAACAGACTAAACCTCTCATCAGTCAAACAGAATCGAACGAGTGTACTATTAGGTGGTTCTGGGTGAAATGATGTACGAGAAACCATCCAGTAGATAGCTCCTTTTACATAAACAGGAGATGACTCACCGATTGGATAAGGTGGATCTTCCATTTGCCTCCACTCATTAGTGCCCAGAGTGAGCACTTCACACTTACATGTCACCAATGATGTTTCATAATCCCTTTGATAGTAAACTTTGGTCACCTTGTACTTTTTGCTGTGATTGTCAAACCCAAATCCATGCCCTCTGCTCTTATAAAGGTTAGGGCTCCCCTTTGGCAGGGAAACGACCTCTGTTGTTGATGGGTTGTAGATCAACATTTTGTCCTTCATGTCAGATACAAAGAGTAAGCCATTGCAATGCACAGGGCGACTCCATGTATCCAGTATCTGTGGAAAGTCATATGGAAAGTCATGCAAATGTTGCATTATGTTATTACCCTGATACTTATAGAGGCTCATCAAAAACGCAAATTTCTGACCATTTCTCTGCTTCTTATAAAAGCCAGGGGCCATGAGCACCGATGATGGCTTTAGCTTCGACTGTTCCAGGTGAGCATGGACGAAAAATTGGCTTGATATCATGGCGTACCAAGCCTTGCAGACGCACTTAAACCGGATAAGAGACCTAGATGGCAGTCGTAGCATAATGTTGAACATCACATTATCCGGGATGTAAGGAAGCATGGACCTCAATCTACAAGAATTGATATTAATCCGCATTGTCTTCCGCGGACGGGAAGATAGTGCCATGTCTGCGCACCTTTTCGCCATCACGACAAAAACCTCAATCTTCTATATAAAAAAAATCATAAACAGTTATGACATTGTACATTATAATATAAAACTAGCAAAATGCCCGTTGCACCGGCCAATTAATTTTAACTAAACAAAACCAAAATAAATTACAAAATCGAAGTTTGAAAAATTTCAAGGTTATAAACATAAACGAAAAAACACAAATACCTGTGAAGCGTATCCAAGATTTGGGAACCGCTGGCCTCTCTCTGACTGGGACCGGTGAGTCTGCTTATAAAACCGAGAATAATCGCTCGCGTTTCCTAGTCGGATTTGCTTAAGCCGTCCGCGGTTACATGTTTCTACTCGGATTTGCTTAGACGAGAGCGTCTGTAGTGGGCCCCACCAGAGTCAAATGATTCGTTACGTGGGCCTGATCCGCGCGATTAAGAAAGCCCACCAGAGTTTTCACTCCGGCCCATCAAGGCCCAGATGCCCAAACGAAAAAGAAAGAGGGTTTTTGCTTCGTTAAAACCCTTGCGCAACCGCCGCCACTCCTCCGCCGGCGAGAGCGGCGGATCCCCGCCCCCCCCCCCCCCCCACCCCCCGTCCGGCAGCCATGTCCCAGCTCGTCCTCCTCCGCCGCATCTCGGCCCGCCTCCACTGCGTGGGCCACAGCAGCAGAAGCAGCGGCAACCGCCTCCTCAGCTCGGCCGCCGCCGGGGCAGGCGGCGTGGTGGGGCGGAGGGGCCCGTACCAGCAGCAGCAGCAGCAGCAGGGTGAGGAGACCAGGGCAGTGAAGGTGTCCGTGTGGTGGGACTTCGAGAACTGCAACATCCCCAACGGCGTCAGCGCCTGCCGCGTCGCCCCGCGCGTCACCGCCGCGCTCCGCTCCGCCGGCATCCGCGGCCCGCTCTCCATCACCGCCTTCGGCGACGTGATCCAGCTCGCGCGCTCCTCCCAGGAGGACCTCGTCACCACCGGCGTCTCCATCTCCCACGTCCCGCACAGTTGCGTTGTACTCTCCTCCCCCCCCCCCCCCCCCCCACCCCAGTACAGTTGTTTTTCGAGCGGTTTTTGATTCCTGACATGTATCCTCTGAGTTGTTCTTCATTTCGAAAGATGTAATCATGAACTACCAAATGATCTGGACGCCTTTGCTACAATTGATGCGTCTAGTCGTACTCTCCAAGTGCGTATTTCACTGGATTATTCGTTGATGGATTAGTGACTAGATGTGCATTGCCATATTATCAGAGGGTCAATTAACGAGCACTCCCCTTTTTTTTTGTAGAAATGGATCATGGGTAGCTCCTAGGGATGAATGAGTTACATTTTTCTTCTGTTGAGTGTCATAAAGGCTTCACGTTGTCTGGCATAGGCAGATGGGCTCAGATTTATCACTTACTTTTTTCTAGCGAAGCACAAAATATAATAAATCCATTTGATTTATGGCTATTTAATTTTGGTGACAACTAGCTTCAAAACTGCTAGATGATCAGGACCATTTCATTTTTTTTCTTGGATATTGGGGAAATTTATATGTTTTTTAATTCCCTATATGGTTATGTGGTTTTGTCGTTTTGGATGGGTAAATTGTTAGGTAGTGCTCAAGCAGTGTTGTTGAGTTAACAAACTTTTGGCAACTCCAATGTCAGGTGGTTATTTGGATGGTCTCACTGCCGTAGATGATACTTGAAAGTGCTTGAATGTTGGTTCCTAACGATGGTGATGTAGCAGCACTAGAGCTTCTCATTAGTACTACTTATATTAACAGTAGAAATTTAGCATTCTGTCACCTCCATTATTTCTTTTCGACATGCGTTTCTTATATTGTATTTTGGTTTCTTCTTGTTCTGCTAATAATGCTGCTGTGATGATGTAGGTGGAAAGAATAGTTCTGACCGATCATTTATGGCTGATCTTGTCTACTGGATCGCACAGAACCCTCCACCAGCCCATTTTTTCCTGATATCTGGGGATAAAGATTTTGCAAACATTTTGCATCGTCTGCGAATGAGCAACTATAACATACTGCTTGCTTGTCCTAACAAGGTTACCAGTGCATTGTGTAGCGCAGCAACAATCATGTGGCCTTGGGAAGCTCTAGTGAAAGGGGAGGATTTCTCACCGAAACGTTTTAACCACCCACCTGATGGTTTAGCTGGTTCTTGGTATGGTCACTACAAAGGAGTCCTTGATGATCCATTTACAGACACAGAATCTGAAGAACTCTTTGTAGTACCATCTGATTTGAAGCATGGTTCAATCCCCAATTACGCAGTTAATGGGATCAAGGAGGTACTAAAATCATATCCTAGTGGAGTGAATTTGTCAGAGCTCCGAGCAGAGCTTAAAAGGAAAAATATTTATCTGGGTAATGACTTTTTTGGCCATAAGAAGTTCTCTTGCCTTCTCCAATCTATGCCAAATCTGGTGGAATTTATTAATCCTTCACCTGGTGAAAACCAGCCATTTGTAATTGGGGCCAACAGAAAATTAATGGATCCTGACAAAGAAAGCTGTAAGGGTTCCGTTGAAAGTAATGTCAGGAATAATAACTTGAATCGAGCAACACACAATGATAAGTCACCTCCACTCCCTGTGTCAACTTCTTTTTCTGAAAAGAATGCTAAAACCGATAATTCTTCTCAAAGTATTGCCAAGAGGAGAAGCTTCCTGGAGACTGTAAACGAGAACCCACCTACATTTGCAATCTCATCATCCCAATCAGATGTGTTACCTGAGGATCAAAAGGAGCACCCAACTGCCAAGTTGAATGCACAGACAGAATCACCAGAGCACCCAACTGCCAAGTTGAATGCACAGACAGAATCACCAGAGCACCACAAGGAAGTTGATGCTAGGGCTGCCTCTGGAATTCCCTCTTGCTCAGGGGTGGAAGACAGTGTTAAGAAAGATGGGCTATTCAAAAGGATCCGGCTATTGTGGAATGGCCCAGAAAGTGCCAAGTATGAAGTTCCCCATCTTGAAAGCACTTCCACTGTAGTGGTTGATAATGGGCAGTCTCCTCAGCAAGAACAAAACGCTGGTAAGCACCATAGACTTTTGAAGAGAATCCATAAGGAATCTTGTGGAAATGAAAGCTTAGATGTAGCTGATAACATGGCAACAGGCAATGATGTGCCAGCTTCATCTGATGATGACCGCTCTAAAATGCTAAAGCATGGGGATGATATGGCATCATTAGATAGGGATACATCAAACTCAGAGCCATGTGACAGGTCTGCATCTGTTTCTTTGGAGAAAGCTGGGGAAAGAGATGGTACTTCCAAAACAGGTAAGGGGTTATTTAGCTGGGTAACAGGGTGGATGAAATTTGGAAAATCAGATGCTGATAATGTTACAACCAATAGAAATGTTATTGATGAAGCAAGCGCAGGATCAATTGGAGGGCATGAGTCCTTAAAGGCTTCAGCTTGTGGAAGTGGGCAACAGGAGGTTCATGAAATATTCACAAAGTCTTACTTCTGGGATGTTTTGCAGCAGCAAATATCAAAACCCCTTGGTTCTGAGCTTGTTTCAAAAGCAAAAACAAGGTAAAGTTTTGTATGCCTTTATATATTAACTAATGCCTTCTGATTATATTTATATCTTACTCCCTTTGGTTTCAAATAATTGACACTAGTTACTATTCATTTGTTAACTTTGACCGCTTGTCTTTTTTCGAAAAAAAAAAATTGTGTATATCTAAAAATATGTTATATTAGTGATGTGTGATGTACAAATATACGACCATACATCTTTCACTAATCATCAAAAAATGTTTAATTGTTATTAATGGTCAAAGTTAAAATAGTAATGGTCAGCAGTGACAAGTAAATAAAGGTGGATGGAGTATTTTGCATAAACGAATTTGTTGACCTGAAATAAACAAGAAAACTCCAAACTTGAAGTCATATTCACAATTAGTATAACATGCTGTTCTCATATTTCTTACTATATCAGAAGCAATATATAGGTGACCTACAGTAGGTCTATATATATAGTATCAGCATGTCAAGTAGTGAGAAGAAAATAACACGCAAAGCCAAGATGTTTTTAACCCTCTTGCCAGCAAGAAAAATTTGAGTGTTTGTCTGACAGATCAAAAACATTGGTTTATCTGTAACTTGATATAGCGTGTTATGAGTAAGTTGTGATAAATGTTATTCATCAGATGGTTAAGTGTAGTTTGTAGCTGGAATACCTGTAAGTCTATAAAGTTATAATCCTTCCTTCATGTTACTTCCTATGAGCATGTCCTGTTTGGGTCCTCCAAAACTAATTGCAGACCAAAAAAACGTTCTAATCCAGAGTTTTACAAGATGATGTGATAAATAATGTTTTGGTTTGACCCTTTGAGAGAATCTTACTGACATGATTACATTTTCATGACCAGGGAGGAGTTAGCGCATCAATTGCAAAAATTAGATTGTTGGCCTCTAAAAGGCCTAGCTGAGAAAGATCTCCATCAGCTGGTAAATTTGTTAGTTTCTGAGAAGAAATGGGTTGAAGAAACTCCTTCCAGGAATTTTCCGTTTCATCTTACCCTCCCTCACAAGAGAACATGCATTCCATCGAACTCCAGGAAGTTTGATGGTCTCAGTACTCTTTTTTCCAACGGAAAGCGACTACAGCCGGGCAAACATGTTAGTGATAAAAGCACAAACAGTTCTCTCATGAGGGAGGAAACTTTGACTGACTGTCACAAGCTGTTAAAGGACCTTCTTCTGGAATATGAATATGGATTTAACATCAGCATTTTCAAGCTTCGTTTTGCTCAGAAGTATGGATATGAGCTAGACCCTCAAAAGCTTGGATATCCAGACCTTAAGTCACTGGTACAGATTATGCCTGGTGTAAGAGTGAAATTTCCAAGGGTTCTACCTGCAGAAAATGGAAATGGCCAAGCTGGCAAAAAGGGCAATGGAGACCAAAGTAACGGTGATGACTTTGTTTGGGAGGAACTTGGTCCTGTATCTGCCACCGCTGAAACTGTTGAAGGGGCTGACAAAGAAATGTGCTACCGTCCTCCTACACTTTCAGATGATGATTTTTCAGATAACGAGAACCATGCAGACCAACAGCCTAGAAGAGGGACTGAGACAAGCTCGCTCCTCCAAATTATTGATTCCTGGCACAATAGCAAGGATGTTTCTTGCAGAAAAACTCAAGACATTGATGGGCTTGTTGATTGTTCAAGGAGTGACCATGGCAATGCTGACAACCTGACTGGAGGAGATGCACCGAGGCCTACAAGGCCACCGCATAAACAGTATTCTTTTGTGTCGGACTCGGAAGAACATAAAGAGAAGGATAAGCTGGTTGAAAGCGTCTTGGGCAGCCTGCAGAAAGCACGGACATCAAAGTTGCACAACTGAAATCTGTTATATGCATCAGTGCTGACTTGGCGACTTGCTGCTTTCATCCCCAAATTGCAGCAGTTAGGCTGGTAACTTTCTGAAAGCACAAGTGCTCCTTGTTTGGATCAGTCATACATCAAACAAAGTGGCACTCTTATGGTTATCTGTCTACTCAAACCGGAGGCTCAGCAGCTATATATCGGAAGGATCATCCAACAAAGTAGCATTTTTTTTTCAATTGAAGAGGGCACGTTTATGATGTCATATGATTAACTGGTACATTGACTAGAGTTCAGTTAGAGGAATTTTGAAACCTGAACGCTTGAGCTTCGTAACCAAGAGCGACCATTTACTCTTCTGAGGGCACATGAAAATATGAGAATAAAATGGATTAGTGCGGTTCATTTTTGAAACTTTCTTCACAGATTGATGCAAATAACCAGTTTCTGGTTTCTTTGATGCCAAATATTGTTCTCCTTTTATATGTGTTAATGGTTATAGCATATAAATTATTTTTTCCCACGTTTCACCGCGCCCAGTGGAGGCTGTAAAAATCTTTAAACTCTAGAAGGTGCAGTAGTTGGAATGGAATGTGCAGTTGTGCTCTAAGATTCGTGCAACTCACACGTACGCCCAGTGTATCAATGGTTCATCGCTCTCTTCTTTGTGAGGAATGCTTTTATCACTTTGGGCGTTTAACATTGGATGAGCTAGGAGGTGATCTTTTGTTTATTTTCGTGAAATAAACAAAATAATATTTATAAATAAAAAATAATTTATGAATTATACTAGTGTTCTTGGAGATCAAAAACAAAGGGTGAGAAACAAACTATAATAAAAAAAACCCTTAAAATAAACTCTAAATTAATTTAATGTTGAAAATTCAAATTCTGACTTACAGGCATAAGCGAAAAGACGAAGGTGCTAATAAATTTGGTTTAAATAATGAAAGCTGCAGTATGTCTCGTTGGCTGTCTAACCTGTCTTGATCCGCCACCAACATATCTGATTTGGATAGTCTCACGTGTATTTTAAGCTAAGCCACAAGATGTCAAACCTATGATTGATATATCGAAACATTAATATCAACGAGAATATAATTCCGAAACAAAAAAAAAACTATACTAGGAAAAAAAGGTGAAATAAATAGGGAGTAGAGCAAGCGAATTATATAGGGCCAGATTTATTTCAAAAATATAATATATCAAGCTCTAGCATTGATATCAAACATTAAATCATGAAAAGACATAAATCCAAATCAATAAATATCACATTGAATAAATATTCAATAGGTAAGAGTATGATATGCACAAGTTAGTGTAATTTGGATGGCGACGCCATTTCTATCTGAATCTAATCTGCAAAGATATCAAACCTAAGCTTTAAGATATCAAAAACATCAATGTACCTATCAAAATGTCAATTAATGTTAGCAGAGAACATAAATTCGAATAAATCTCAGAACAAATCAGTCGTTCATTACTAAGATTGCTTGACGTCTCTGCCTTTCTATATAAACACCAATGCCTGTGAGAACTGAGCAAGACGATTTCAAGTAGAGAGAGAAAAAAAAAAGGGTAAGGAGAGATCAGTAACACTCGACCGGCCTGCAGCTTCTCCTCGTGGCACCCGTCAAGATCAACAAGGCTATTGCTGCTACTTTCTGCATGGTTCTTGTGATCATGTCCTGTGCCATCACATCCACGTCGGCATGCAGTAAGTAGAAACCCAAACAAAATCTTCTGCAGAGCTGCTCCTGCATTTTCCTTAATAGTTCTGCAGAGGATCTGGACTAGTATAAACTCTTCTACAATTTTTCTTTTTAGATTATTAAGTTATATAAAGGCCATAAAAATCACGCTCGCGTGCACCATACACACACATTTGTACTGCCTTTTCCTTAGCGATTACATCATTTATCTTAAAAAATAACTTCTATTGATGAATATGGATAACTGGTTTATTCATAGAAACTATTTTTTCTATGATAGAGGCAATAGAGATAAATTCACAAACCTCATAAAAATACTCTCTCCCATAATAAGTGTATTTTTATAATGTCTATGTTCAGTGTTTAATCATCCATCTTATTTAAAAAAATATAATTAATATTTATAGTTATTAGATAATAAAACAGTAATAGTACTTTATGTGTGATAATTTTTTTAATAAAACGAAAGGACAAACTTTGGACGTAAAAAATTTATAAATCCAGTTATATTGAGACGGATGTAATATTAATGGAGTTGATGGCAATGTCCAGGGAGTGGACTGAATGCACCGTGCAAGAGCCACACTGCACAATGGATTCATGCAGAGAAAAATGCAAGACAGAGGCCACAAGCCGCAAGTGCAACAGAATGACTGCCGGTTGCCACAAGCATGCTAAACCTGAGCAGTGTTGCTGCTATTTTTACCCATAATCATATTGCCATTGACATGAATAATAATAATAATAATAATAATAATAATAATAATAATAATAATAATAATATATGTGTTTGATGATAGGATTTTTGCCGATGGTTAAGTTACATCTCATGTAACCTATTGATATAATATCTTATGTATTTTGTGAAAGTGGGGGTGGCGTTGATTTATATAACCCGATGCAAAAAAATATAATAAATATGGTTGCCTTTATTAATTATCTCATGCCCTACTCATCCGTTTGTTAATTTTAAATATAGGTTTGTGTGGCCTTATCTTGCGTTTATGTTTATGTTCATAGACATGTGTTTTAGCAAAATGTGCTCTTCCAAAGATTATATTTTACATCATAAACTTAAAAGAGACCAAAATATAATATGATATTTTATCTTGTCCTTTAAACAATTAGTCCACTAAATTTTCACGATACAATTAAGTGAGGGAGACGCATGCGACATGATTGTCACTTGCTTCTTCAATTTGTGTGGTTTTTGGAAGGATCTTTCATTTTGCCTAGTCAAATGCTTCCCGGTTTTATGAGCTTGTTTCACTTAGTGATGCATTGCAGCGGCCGTGTCTACATTACAATCATCACAAATTATGCTAAACTTGTTATGGTTGTGTAGCCGCGACCATACAAATGTAAAAGATTGTAAGGTTTAAATTATGCTCCTAAGTATAAAATATCTTGCACTAGCTTATCACATAAATCATCTTCCCTTTAAATTTTTATCAGTTTCAGTTTCAACTACCATTCACAATAAATAAGAGATATTATCGTGCTTTTACTGTATCCTTAATTTTTTTCCCAAAATAACCTACTGTACCTTACATTTTTCTAGAGAAGGATATTTTTACCCGGTCTCTATATCCAATCGGATATACGCAGTTATTTTTTAAAATTCAAAAACTTAGCCCAAGTAAGGAATTTACCCCTTAAATACCCAATCTGAAATTCAAGCTCCTAGATAAATTTGAACCCATATTTGAGATTTGAGATAGAATATTACGTCTTCAACTTGGAGTAGAGAGACATTTGTGGAGAAATAGACGGCATCTCTATCTCTTCCCTCAGAAGAAGAAAAGGAAATGCTTCCGGGAAGGAAGCAGCAAAAAAGGGACCGGAAACGTTAGAATACGACTTCTCTCCCCTGACAGCTCAGCCCGCCCGCTGGTACGAAGAATGGCAAAAAGAAAAAGAAAAAAGGAATCCTCGTCAGCAAGTGGGTCCCACCACAGGCAGGCCCCGCTGCTCGCGCCACGTCAGCGAGTGACGGTTGCAACTGACATAACTGCCCCACGTTCCGCCCCCTCGTCCTTTCCAAAAGGTGGGGGCCCACGCCGTCGAGACAGCGTCAAGTTCCCTCCTCCCGTTAGGCAAATTTACGAAACTATCCCCGGGATTTTGTAATGTATAAGGGGGTATTACCGTAATTTGGCGATACTCCGAGGGTGCAACGTGGGCTGCCTCACCGCCGCAGACTCTGGCTGGGTCAGCGCCCCCAGCCGCCAGGTGGGACCCACCTGTCAGTGGGGCCGCCTGGACATCGCCCTTGTTTTGTTCTTTTTGGTTAATGCGTGTTTAGTCAGACAAATGCGTGATTTCGGTGTGTGTTATTATGGAGCTGATGCTGTCAGTTTGTGTTTCTTTTAACAGTACACCGCATAAGCTTATAACAGCACGCATCCTCGAAGTAAGTCACCACAGGCGTCTCGCCGTCGATGGATACGTTGTCTATTACCGAAAGTGCAAAGCTGTTAGAATCCTAATATATTCACTTCGACAAGGAGTCGAATGCAGGATCTTAAATGCTACTAAGGTCTTTATAACTATTAGGCTACAGGTTCTTTCGGTAATGGGTTGTGTTTTTGGATGTGCTGGTTCAATTAACCTCTGCCCCCCTTCTTTTTCCATCTAAAGAGAAATGTAAACGGTGGTGAGACTCGGTTCTTTAGAAACTTTGCATCAGGCCATATTCCGTTTTATTGTCAGTTATGGATTAGCATTGATATTTTTTCCCATATTAAATGGGACGTTCTGTGCAAAAATTTTCTAAGTAAAATGTTTCCATCTGATACTTATAGAACAAACTTTTAATTTTATATAGTAGTTAATTCAGTTATCTCTATCATAAAATAGTTATTACATAATCTGGAGAATCTCATGAGAAAGAACAAAGCATAAGTCCAGTTATTGCGGGGTTTCATTCTTATTAAATGGCAATGCCACGTAGATAAATAGTGGTATAGAATTTATGACGAGAGAAGTGACTTGAGTTTTATGGAGATTACACTTGGTGTACACAGTTGCCTAAATCATAAAACTAGATTGAAACATCCACTAATACTACGAAACTGAATTGAAACATTCATCGAGAGAGTAATTCATTTCATCTTCCCACATTTACTCAACTTCTATAGGTCACTTGTATGTAACATTTAAGTGATGCATTAGCCTATGCAACTGTAAAGCGAAATTTTTTTATTGAGATGGCTTGTATCATTCATTCACTCAAATATGTTTTGGTGATATAATACTTTTGAAACCCGCACAATAAAATAATGCATCGAAAATAGCTCCAGTGTAATGCCAGATTCAGGATTTTATACCTTCTTATTTGGATTCCTGTCATACTCCTATATATGAACAGCATGTCATGATTCCAAAGCTGTTTGAAAATCAAATAGCACGTGGTATTCTGTGTAATTAGGCTGATAAACTACAAAACGTTACACTTAAGGTTCCAGAGATGCAATGTATATGCATAATTTGTTGGATCCCTTCTTCAATTGGTTCATTGGGAATCATCATAGCACATTTTTATATAAAGGTGAAATTATAGTAGGAGCAGTTCCGTAGTTGGGACAAAACCACAAACCCATAATAATTGGAAACATGTCAATTGTCAAAGCTCACAACTAACCACATCCCAACAAAAGCAAAAGGCTCATTAATCATACGAACAAATAACTTAAGCAATGAGTTGAGATCAACTAATTAGTAGTAGTACAAAAAATTTACCTACATCTCCAAAGGACTCAAATCCAAAACAACTCAACCTCCCAAAAAAGTGAACAAAAAAACAACATTCCAAAACCAAAATAAAATAAAACAAAAATAAAATAAAATAAAAAACCCATCCTATAAATAAATACAGCAGCCTGTTCCAGCCTCCCAAAATGACCCAATTAATCCGGTTTAATTAAACCTAATTACGTTGGTAATCTAAAATTAATCAGGCCTCCCCTCCTAATCAGACGCCCTCATATAAAAGTCCCCACCCCCTGTTGCTCCGGGCCACCCACTCCGCTTTTCCTCTTTTCGTTTGCGCCATTTCCGTCGTCGCTCTCGCGTCTCGCCACCGCGCGCGCGCGAGATCCGCCGGCGATCTCGCCGGAGGACCATGCCGGTGACGGAACACCAGGGCTCCTCATCCTCCCCCTCGCCCTTCTCGTTCGGCCGCTCGCTCCTCTCGCTGCGGCGCGACCACGCCGCGATGCCGTCGGGCGAGGAGGCGGACCTCGAGGCGTTCCAGCGCCACGTCGCGGCGAGCCTCGGGGAGCTGCTGCCTGGGGAAGGGGAGGGTGGGGGTGGGAGTGGGGGAGGGGGAGCGGGAGGGGAGGAGATCTTGTCCGTGGCGTGGATCCGGAGGCTTCTTGAGGCGTTTATTCTTTGCCAGGAGGAGTTCCGGGTGTTTGTCGCGCAGGCGCGCCGCCGTGGGGGCGCACTCCCGGCCGCCGGGGAGAAGCTGGTGGTGGAGTTCCATGAGAGGGCTGTGAAGGCGCTCGATGTCTGCAACGCGGCGAGGGATGGCGTCGATCAGGTGAGGCGGTGGGAGCGGCTCGCTGATATTGCGGCGTCCGTGCTGCTCGCGCCGGGGGAGATCCATGAGGGCCAGCTCCGCCGCTCGCGGAAGGCGCTCTCCGACCTCGCCGTGCTTCTCGTCGATGACACCACCGCCTCCGGCAGCGGCGGCGTCGCGTCTTTCCTGGCGTCCCACCGCAACCGCTCCTTCGGCCGCGCGCGCGCGTCGCCGTCGCGCTCCGCCTCCGCGCTCGCCGGCGCCTCCTCCGCCACCTCGGCGTCCCACTTCCGCTCCCTCTCCTGGAGCGTGTCCCGCGCGTGGTCGGCATCGCGGCAGCTGCAGGCGATCGGGGCCGGGCTCGCCGCGCCGCGCGCGCACGAGGCGGGTCTCGCGGCGCCGGTGTACGCCATGGGATGCGTGCTCCACCTCGCCGCGTGGGCGCTCGTCGCCGCCGTCCCGTGCCCCGACCGCTCCGCCGCGCTGCAGGCGCACCACCTCCCCGCGGCGCCGCCCCGCGCCGCGTTCCCATGGGCCGCGCCCCTCCTCACCCTGCAAGAACGCCTCGCCGAGGAGGGAAAGCGCAAGGACAGGCGCAATTCCTGCGGGCTCCTCAAGGAAATCCATGTCCTCGAGAAGTCCACGCAGAAGCTCGCCGAGGCGATCGACGCGGCGCCCATCCCGCTCTTCGGGGACAGGGAAGCCGACGTGCGGGAGGCCGCGGCGGAGCTCGCCGCCGTGTGCGCCGCCATGAGAGACGGGCTGGAGCCACTGGAGAGGCAGGTGCGCGAGGTGTTCCACCGCATCGTGCGCAGCCGCGTGGAGGGCCTCGACTCCTCCATGCACAATGCCGATTGATTGATCCTATCCATCGATCAAAAATGTCTCCTTTTGATTCGGCAAACGTGTTGGTCATAGGTAGATTTCTTGTTCTTGGTTTGCTTGTTTGAGTTCCAATCGTAATTGAGTATAAATGTGTACCTTCGTGTAAAGAAAGGGGATTAGAGAGGGCCATCATTATGTAAAGATGGCTACTTTGTTCCTGTGTTTTTGTTCTGCTGCATTTGGTATATATATCTCATCATTTTTTGTTTGTCGAGTGCGTTTTCGGATAAATTTTGATGATTCACTTCATGTTCTACAGCTCGTCAAGATCATTTTAAAATTTTGATCTTTGTCATAGTTAAGGGAAAAGCTTCCTGGCTGTTGCTGATTGGCATTGTTGTCTGTTGATGTAATATTGCTTTTAGAATATTGCATGCCGACATTAACCTGAGGTGTCATTCCAGTGGAAAGTTTGTGATGGAAATGTGGTTAAAATATATTCACTGTTATTGACAGATTTAGGACTGTTGTGCCATATGGTCTTATTCTCAATCTTATCAAATGCTGATGACCAATCTCATGGTGAATCTGTCTTTTCATGAAAAGGAAGAAATCTGAACAGGAAAGAGATGGCCCATCTTTCACTTTTGTGAATTCAATTTGAAACTTCTGTATAATGGAACATGAAAACATGTATATTTGCAAAAAAAAAGTTTATGAATAAAACTTTTATATATGCATTCTTAGTGATTTACAGTAAAAGTCAAGGCTGAAAATTTTAAATTTTGACTTATAAACAATAGCATACTTGAAAAGATGGGGTGGTAGAGTATTGGAGACCACCATCCAGTTTTGTCACCAAGGTGTAGGTGACTAACATCAGTTCTGTTGTGTCTACAGCCATGTGATCTTGTCCTCTTTTTTTAAGACAAGCCTGTTTAATTGTTTAGTCAGCTGTCCATTTCTCCACTTTTATACTCTTACATGTTTCAAAGCTGGGTCTTGCCATACTGGTATTAGTGCTTAATTGTCAATGCCATGAACACTGCCACAAAGTCAAAGTTATTCCTATTTGCTTTGAAGACTTAACTGGGAGGAATGTCTTCTTCTCCTTGAGGCATGTGGATTTCAGCCGAATTATTAACTTATAATAAATGACATCCGCCGAGTTGTGCAATTCTTCGTTACTGTCCATTCTGCATCTTCTGGAAACCTATTTCATGCAGTGTGTAAAGCTACGGGATAATCTCCGTCTGTTTGAGCGTGTGTTAGAAACGTGCACCATGTTAAAAATAAAATAAAATTAATGGTAGTTTCAGAAGCTTCTGTTTTGTTTGGGCATGACAAATTCAGCAGCACAGATCCCTGTGGTCACAGATTGTGGTTGCTGTTATACCTGTGACGAGTTGTTGATAACTGATACCTACTGCTGTGAGCTGTATGGGTCCCTGAGAAAACTGTCATGCTGAGAACCTGTCTCCAATGTGGTAGGCTCCTCCAGTTGTTGCTGCAATAACAGCAGCACATCACTGCAAATCCCATCACCAACAGGTCAAAGAAAGAAAGAAAGAAAAGATGCTCCACTGCCGTGACGTTTTCGTCGGCGGCGACGGCGACACGTCGGCGACGACGGCGGTCTCACGTCGCCGGAGGCCGGCACGGCGACCCGCCTCTGAAGATTCTTCTCCGATGCTTGGTGACATTGAGGCCTTGACCAGGTACTAGTGCCTGTGATGCCAATGCTTGGTGATTCAACGGTCCAACTGAATTGTTCCACACGTCGGTCCTGTGACAGGAGGGTTCAGACGTGCAGCAAAACACGGCAGCATGTCTTGCCCACAAGGGACATTGCCATGAGAGGGACAGGAACAGGATCATACAGCTTTCGGGTTTGTGCACAAGTGCATCCCAGCAAATTGACCTGATACCAGAAAGAAGAAAAGAGAGTGGTTTCATTCCTTCATTCATTCGTTCATTCATTCATCAACTTGATGTTGGAAAGGAGGAAAAATAGGGAATTTCATTTTCACCAACCAAACAGTATCATCCATCATGGATCTTTGCCAGTTTCACCATGGGATGATGGTTAAAAGACAGACAAACACATATCATGCTTATTTTGACATAAGCTCTGGCTGGCTGTCTGGTCATCCTAAACTGCAGTGTTTACATACACCAGACAACAAGGGATTATAACTGACGGCAAAAATCTACAGGGGCTATAGGTTGAAATGAAATGAAGAAATCAGGACTATTTGTACAATCAAATCTAACAGGCTGGAAAAATCGTTACTGCGCTAGGAACTTTACAGTGCTACCAATCTTGCTGTTGAATTGCGGTGAAAAATTTCCACAAGGGTATTTTTTCTTGCTTGGTCAGTAGTGCACTATATAGGTTTCATACGGGGTATCCAACCCAGTCATCGAAAAAGCTCAGGGAAGGACCACATGATGAACTTGGCATAGATGTCAGTCTCCAGGAACTCTATGTGCGCTGCTCTGCCAATCATGGTGTTTAGGTTGCGTCCATGAGCAGACTGATCAAAGTTCACATCGCATCGCATGAAGATCCGAGTCTCAGATGAGGGTGCACGGATCTGATCTAAGCAATTGTTCAGCATTTCTGTAAAGACTTGCCCCTTCTTTGAGTTATCTGTAGATGCAGCAGGGCAAAGCTCGATTCTTGCTGAATGATACGGTACATAACCATCCTGGCAAGGCAAAGAAAATGTTATAAACTCATGATTCAGAGCAACCTAAAAGATTCAGAGCATGCAGAATTCTGATTCACATATAAATTGAAGCTGTTAAGCACAGAAAAGAGGATAACCTGTGGTGAAGATAAAAGTATGATATTTTTGAAGTTCTCCAATGTCTTCAACTGAAAAGGAATGGTGATAGTCAATTTTTGCTGATCTGATATAAATTGGCAACAGGTTGGATTGCTGAGTGTGCTCCAGAATGAAGCAGGGTGATGCCATACCTTACAAAGTTTATAAAAGAATGTATTCTGGGGATCTTGATCATCACTGAAAGTGAGCTGATGGATGCACTGCGCTCCCTTGAGCTTTTTTAGAAGCCAGAGGCCAGAGTTAAATAAAGAGTTTGAGCTGTACCAGTAGCCCAAGTGAGGCCCTGATATTGACATGTACGTGTACAGGTTCTTCAAGTATGGTTGTAATGCTGGTTCTATTGAATATGCAAAGATTGAGTTAGCTCACTCCAGGAACTTGCCTGTAAGGAATTCATTGAGAAAGTCAAGTAGTACCTGCAAGCGCGGTTCTGATGATAACGTTCCCAATTGAGTGACCAACAAAACTAAGCTTCAATTCTTTGCAGCCTCCATACTTTGCAAGCTTATCAACTTTCTTTTTCAAGAATGCAACTACTTCCCCAGCAAGCCTACCACCCATTTCTTTAAAATCACCAGATGTTTTATCTTCGTTAGCCTCAGACATTAAGCACTCAGCTCCAGGATCCAACAGAAGCCATTGATTTCGTACAAGACGTAAATCCAAATGGTGCCCCTGCTTTTTGTATATCATAATAAGTTCAACAGAATTGCATTATGACTCTAGAACTTTAATAAAAGTAGTGGTACTTGCCTGAAACCCATGTACAAAAATGACAGCTCGCAATATGCGACCACCTTTTTTACCAGCACTGCTTTTCAGCGCCAAAGAATCTCCTTGTAGTTTAGGAAGTACAATCGTATCCTTTTGTTCTGAAGAATTTGTTGCCAAGTCCTTGCTAGAGCCATGTTGCGGAACAACCATGACATGTTGTTCTATAAGAACAACAGGAACACGCGAAGGATCCGCATATATATACATATCTTGAACAGAAAGCGTGTTGATCTGCAGCATGGTTTAGATCAGTAAACAAATTAAATTAACAAGTTTCTCACTCGTAAAGCTACTCCAAAAAATAACAAGCCAAACCTTCATCTGTGCTATGCTTTTCCTGTGCAGTTCAGCCCGTGAGGCAGAATTTTGTACAGGCTGCGCGTTAATGCAGATTATTAAGTAGAGAGAAAAAGGAGGCAACACTGTTTTCCTCAAAAAAGAAGTTATTTAATTTATGCATTACAGAGAAGAAAGTTACATCATCATGGAACTTCCTTGAGCCAGAAACTCTCATAAGGGAATGACGGTGAGATGACTCTTCACTCATACTACGTAAATAGCGGTGTGGTATCTCAATTTTTGAGTGAACAGTCCAGATTGACCATTCTGATTTCCGGTCAAGGGCCCAAATTTCACGCAGGTGGTCCAATATCTTGGTTTTATTTATCCTGTAGAGACAATGAATACATTGTTGGACAATGATAGATAAAAATCTTAAATAAACATGGGCAAGGCAAACGGACAGCTCCTAGGGCCACTGAAGAAATGTATAAAGTGAAAATAAGAGAAACAGTGAACTTAACCTATGAAATTTCAAGAAAGCATTCCATAGAAGTGAAAGTTGGCTGCTCACAGTTAGAAACAATTCTAACAACTCTTCCTTAGGAAGTGTATACAGCATAACATCATTGGCACCATCAACTGCACTATTGGGTTTCTGTAGAAGTTGTACAAATAAATATCAACAAATCAGCAAGCCTCATGCGATGAACACGTTCATAGATCACTGGAGCCAGATAAAGGAAGCATACCTCCAGAAAGTCATGTAAAATGCCAGCCAAGTGCCCAACACCCTTGGTAGTTGCTGGGAAAACCTTATTAGAATTAGGTAGAGCTGATTTTGCAGGCTGAACTGCCTCGTATTTACCAAGACTTAAGTCCGCAGCATCTAAATCCTCAATTGTTTTACCAATTGCATCACTGATTTTCTTTAGTTCTTCAAGTAGCATTTCCCTAGAGGTTAATAATGCCTTCACAATGTGATGCGATGTTGGTCCTAAACCTTGGTCTGGTATCTGCATATTAAATGCCATCGTTACTTTGTATACCCACCAAACAGAGAAAGAAATCGCCAAGATTGAGCATACTACATTATCCTTCATGCTGCAAGAACCAATTGATTTGGGAGTAAATGATATTTTATGATAGTATAATGCTAGCTTCTACATGATCATTGCTGCATCTTAAACAAATTTACAGCAGCCAATGGTATACTTTCTGAGAGATGAACCCTATAGTAGTAAATCTACTCTGTAGACGATCTCAACAAAAAAAATCCAAAGCAGTTCTTGGGGTTTGTGCCAGGATTTGAAATGAAAACATCCTTAGGAGTTAAATTTCAGGTGCTGAACTAGGAATTCATAATCACACCAATCAAGCTATATAGTTTGCAGTTACCTAGTTTTACGTTTATGTCAAAAGGTGTTCAAGCCATCCAGTTACAAACTTAGACATGCTTCCATAGAAGCACCATTTCTTTTACAGATGCTAATAAAGCTAAAGTTCCACAAACCTGTGTACCTTCAATGATGATTTAGCTGCACCAGCTTTGAGGTACACAATATGTAAAGTCAGATCAACAAGCACGGAGTGGAATGCGTCAAAGTGAACTGGACAATATGAGTGTGAACCAAGGAGTGCTCGGCGTGGGACTCTAAATTCATGCACAGCAGCCGAAGATGTGGCACTAGAAGCTTGAATATCAGATCTATAACAGAAGAAACCAATAGCAGCATAAGTATTGATGGCTAAAAATCCAAATTCCATAAAATATGAATGCATATTCGACAATGTGCACCATATTGAAAGCACTACACATAGGATTACAAAGCATCTGCTCACCCATTCTCCAGTGTAGGGGCGTATATCAGCTCAAATTTCAATATAATAGATGAAGCAGCTGGGCCCTTGAATAAATAAAGCAGATGCTCTGATTAGGCTACAGTAAAATTTATTGAAAAAGGAAAGGGGGTAATTAAAGTGACCAACCTCTTCTTCACTGTTGAATATATTAAAAGACACCATAACTGATAGATAAATGTCTTGTCTAGCATATTTAATTCGAAATGGCTGTGTGTAGAAGCTGTTATCGGCATCATCTATTTTCCAAATCCCCAACGCATCGTCCGCACCAACATCAGGAGCTGCACAATCCACCTAGCATGTCATTACCTATCAGCTAAAGATTGGAAATGACACAGGTTCTAACAAATGGAACCTATGCAATCAACAGCAACTATTTAAATATATACTTTTTTTCAGATTAAACATTTCTCCAGCTAATAATAAACATAGGAAATTTTGTTGAGTGAGCGCACATTCTACAGTATTAGACCCATGTTAGATACTGTACCACAAAGTTTGTCATATTCACAGGCTAAAGATCATCCTTTAGTTGTTCCCTCATTGTCCAGCATTGTTTAGCACCAAAAGGGGCAATTATCATAAAGCTCGGTGTCAAGACAGTTTGACCAATGAGTTCATCCATAAGGAATATATATGTATATCTCTACAGATATTCTGCATGATATGGTAACTAATGGAATCAAGAGCAATGATGCATGACAAGTCTGTATTTTAACTTTCCATATACAGTCCAACAACCTCTTCGATGTTATCTTAAGCATAATTCATTGGTAACAAAACAGGTTTGGTAGTTTAATATCAACAGGTTAGCACTAAAATTGTAACAAATACCCTCCCCGTTTCAACAGTTAGATTTTTTTTTTCACCGTCCAACTACAGAACTTCTTCTTTTTCATTACTTCCATGCCCTAAAGGAATACAATAAACACAATCAATTATTGGCAATGATCAAGCAATTGGTTCACTTTTGTCAATACGCCAGTAGCTTACAAGTACTCATCAAGCACATCGATTGTAAAGGTGCCAATGTCACTACACAATTCCATCAGAAGCATCTTGAAATCATGAAAGTACTAATAGAAGTAGATGATGAGGCCTTCATATGCAACATCAGAAATGATGCACGCACCTTCATACTGCACGACCCTTGCAGGTGAAGCTGGTGCCTTTGCACCACCTTCCTCCCAGGTTGCACTAATCTTCATTTGATACCACCTGAACACAGTGCAAAACTAGTGTCAGAACAAGGCAACAAAGCACCTCGCCCGAAGACAACTACAGGCACACGTAAAATGTTGAACACAAAAGCCAAGTTCTGCAGTAAAATGTTAAAAAAATGTGGCCAACTTCAAAATTCAGCAGCTCGGCGACAATGTCCACAGTTCATAAATGAAGGCATAACTCAAGTACAGCAAAAGAAAAGTCCAAAAGAACGATCTGAACTTAAAAGACTCCAAATCAGAAACAAAAGACATTTAGCCAGAGTGAAAGAATGAAAGATTCACCCAAAACTGCATACATTTTTCTCGATCTGTCACTCTAAAAAATGTGACCATAACCACAAGCCGCTTCGAACTTTCCATTCTACCCAAAAAGAAACAGAACCCAAGAACACATTCACGGAAAAGAAACCCAAAAGAAAGGCCAAAAAGCGAAACTCTTCACGCTCCCGTACCCTTGCTGGAACAGATCGAGGTTGTGGAAGCGGTGGATGTAAATGGCCACCTCGTGCACCGTCTCCATCACGTCCGGCGAGCGGAAACTGAACCCACTCTTGTCCTCTGTACCGGCGGCGGCGGCGTTGGAGTTGGCGTTGTGCACCCGCCTAGAAGCCGGCGAGACCCTCCTGACCGCCCCAAGCGGGCTGTCCTCGACGCCGCCGCCGACGAGGCACCTCATGCGGCTGAACATGGCGCGACGTCGCCGCGCCTCCTCGCCCGCCCCGATCCGCGCATCCCTGCCTCGATCCCCCCGGCGGCTAGGGCTACCGACCTCTAGCCCTCCCTCCAACCCTAGGTTCTCGAAGCTCCTCCAAACTCCCTACAGCAGGAGACGCCGCAGCCGGCGGCGGAGAGACTTAAAAAGAAAAAGATCAAACGCCGCAGCAACGGCGGTGGAGGCGGCGGCGGCGGCGGCTGCTGCTGCTAGACGCCGACGCGTCGAGCCCTCGCGGCAGGGACCGACGGAGGCGGCGGCGGCGGAGTGGTCCCCACTCCTCAGTAGGCTCGCCAAAATTGGCAGATCGGGAGGAGGGCGCAGTAAACGGCGGCGGCAGCGGGTGCCAAAGTGGGAGACAGGCGCCGCGGTGAGGCGCGCAGAGGCCGCGGCGTGGGCCCACCTCGCCGGCGGCCGCGGGGTGGGGGATCGGAGGCGGCGGGGTGGTGGGGTGAAGCGGCGGCGGTGGTGGAGCTGGTGAGGTGAGGAGAGAGAGAGACGTGAGGGGGAGGGATTTTAACAGCTCGCCCCACTCACTGACATGTGGAGCCCGGCAGAGCCGGTGCCGGTGGACCCCACCTGTCAGCGGACCAACGCCGGGTGGGGGTGACACGTGGGGCCGCGCGAGTGGGCGGGCGATTATGGCCGTAGCTGGACGGGTACAGCGGGGTGGGTGGATTAGGGCGCGCGTGCTGCTGGGGCCCACCTGTCAGAGACCGTCCTGGCGCCATCAAGCGCGTTCCCGGAAAAGCGCCCGCTGGGACGAGCACGCGCGCCGCGAATCCCGTTTCCTCTGCAACGGAAGCGGATTTTTGAGAATACGCCTTCCTGGCAGTAGTAGTAGTACATCGGTGGGCCCAGCGCGACGAGGTGACAGCATGATTGGGCATGTGCGTAGGTCAAGCGATTTTTGCAACCTGACAGCGACACATCTCGTCGTTCAGGGAAGACAACAACGTCGATCAGAACAAGGAATAATAATTTAAAAAACGCAGAACAAAAGAATTTTTTTGCACCGGTACTTGGAGCTTACAGTGCCCACAAACCATCGAGTTTCCACGGAAAAAACAGCGAAAAATGATGCTGATAGATACTACTACTCCAGATAAAAAGTCCGTAATTATCCCTGCAGTGCAGTCACTGTCAGTAGGACTTTGAACGGGAAAAAATTCACGTTGAAAAACACCGGGAAAAAGATCCCTCGGGTACCACCAAAAATGCACCGTTTCAGAAAAAAAATAAAAAAGAAAACATGGGTCCACATGTCAGGAAGAGAAAGAGAAAGAGAAGGAAAGGAAAGGAAAGGAAGAAGAGGCGGATGCTGCTGCATGCAGAGGGCAGAGCAGGCAGATCCAGAAGGGAATTTGGAAGGGATCACCCATGATTGCGTTGGCCCTGTCTGCCTGGTTCGCTGTCGCCTCACTTCAGACCCCTTTTAATCACCGGAATAAAAAAATTGAAGAAATATAAAAAGTATAGGTTTCTAACATAAATGTATTTGTATGTAATAGAGGATTACAAAACACAGGAAAAATACAGTAATTTGAGGAGAGATATAGACTCAAATAATTTTTTTCATGATGTTCAACCTCTTGTTAAATTTCCTCCAAAATTTATATCGGAAGATGTATTTCATAGGAATTTCATAGGATTTCATAGAATTCATTCCTTTGATTCAAAGGGTTTAGTAGAAAAATTCCTATAAAAATGAAATTCTCTAAAATTCCTATAAAATTCCTTTGAATCGAAGGAGGGCCTTCATCTGTCTTTCTTCTTCTTTATTTCCCTTCCCTCACCGGCGCCCGACTAAAGATGGCAACGGAGACCCGAGACCCGATGGGTATCTACTCCATTAGGGTATGGGTACGAGTTAAATATATTACCCGTAGATAAGTAATTGGGCAAATACTTTCACCCGATGGGTACGCGGGTATGAAAACGTTTTTATGATCCCCATACCCGTTTACCCATGGAAAATAAATACCTGCAAGTTTAAATGCATGTCATGGCCTAATATCAAATTACCCTAGCCTAATTAACCAAAACCATAGGTATTTAAACCATCCATACCTTTTCCACCACACTATATGAATGTGTGATGTCCTAAACATCTAGCGTCTATGCAATATACTATATGGAACCGTGATATTTAGATTATTTTGAACTTTTACGGGTATATGGGTGACCCGACGGATAAGGTTTCCCCAAGCGGGTATGGGTATGGAAAAATTTTCTTACCCGTGACGTGTATGAGCATTTTAATGGTACGAAATTTTACTAATGGGTATGGGTATGAGATAGCAATACCCGATGGGTATTTACTCATTGCCATCCCTACGTCTGACCGGCCTCAGCCTTCACATGCGGCCGTCACTGTTCTAGCGTACGTGTACGAAGTCGCAACGGCATATATCCCGGACTGCTCGCTCCTCCGGCCAGTGCATCTCGCATCATGTTCCTCTTTACATTCAACCGATCACGTTCTCAGGATCCGTCTGCTCTAGCCGCCGCCGCCGTGACTCGTCACCAGCTAAGAGCAAGTTCAATACTATAGCCAACTACTAACTCCAATTCATCTATAGTCAATCTAATAGTTAATTCATACAATAGTTAGCTATAAAATAGCAATACATGGTCCCACATGTCATAAACACTGTGTCTTGGAGTCCGTGTGCAGCTGGCTATAAATTAGTAGCTCATCTCTCTTCTCTCTGCCCTCTTATCTCTTTAAAATATGGTTATAGATGGCTTATAGCCTGCTACTGTACCTGCTCTAAGATAGCTCACGGCTCACCCTCACGGGCTATGTAACTATGACGTGTGTGTTTGTGTTGATGTTGTGTTCTTTTCTCGCCCTCGGAAAAGGGGTTATTTTGCGGTGACTGGTTGCGTAAGAATTATTAACAGTACTAAGAATATAGAATGGCTAAAATCTAAATCTTATTTTAACTATATATATCAAAATATTCTATCTCTAAGTTAATGTGTACTTCAACAAACTATCTATCCTCGCCCTCCAAATCCTAAGGACAGGGAGGATGACATGTGGACCTAACCATGTGAGACACACATGTGGCAATCCTACTGGGTAGAGAATGACTTGCCAGATTTAACCATAGAGAACCATGTTTAGCCACATAGTTTTTTTAGAATAATTTTTTAACATAGCTGTTAAATTTGGTACAAATAGATAGTCTCTTAGATATGTTCTAACATATGAGTGCAGAGATGAATAAGCACACATGTCAATGACGATAACGGTCAATAACAGATTCAAAGGTGAATGGACCTCAAGTGTTAGCAGCTGCAATGACTATAGTAAATCCATGTTTGTTGATTGATGGTCAGATGTAACAAAATGTCTGGAGGTGATTGTTCGATATTTTTAAATAAAAAATAATTTATGAAGAAAAATTATATATACGTATTTTTAGAATTATAAAAGAAAGGCTAAAAATGGTAAAAAAAAACCTATAAAATCAACTTTAAATATAAGGTTGAAAATTTAAATTTTAGTATATAATAACAAATACGAGAAGGTGGTGGGGGAGGATGTTAGGTACAGAAAATCCTAATCCGGATGACCGGATCCCACTGTCGTTCACTGGTGCTGCCGACCGGCGCACAAAGGCCTTGAGCTCTCAAGGGGAAACAGATCCCTCTGTGATTCCACCAGAGCACCTCCCGTATACCAGCGAATCGTGTCATTTGGGATGCGTTTGGTTTCTTCAATCTGGTTAACCTAGCTCGATAGATGCAACATCTTTTTGTTTGGTACCCAAGAGAGCACTTGGCCAGTTGGCATGGCCCGTGTTCCCTTTCTGGTGAAGCAGGCTCAAACCGGCCAAACTAATGATAAGATTAGAGAGTGATTAACATATATGAAGCCATATTAGCGCCGGTTAAATTGTATCAATAACTAAAATGGTAAGTAACAACCAATAAATTGTCTATAAGATCACTAAACATTTTTTATATATTTTTCTTATTTAATGCAATCAACCGAACAACATCGTGACACATTCAGGCTCACGGCAGCCAACCGACCAAACAAGGCACGCTTACATTCCCATGTCATGGTTGAGTATGACATATATACTAACCAAACACACCATTGAAGACTTGGCCACACAGACACAGCTCTGCGGAACAGATCTTGATTGATTATGTAAGGCAGTACTCCTACATATACTGTGGTTGTTACTGCTCAAACATGTACGACAAATCGATAATGCATACGATGTTCACATTCAATGGATCACCACCAGCAGCTCACTGCTCACCCTCACAGGCAATGTCGTGTTTTCCCTAGATGTGCTGTTCCAACTGGTCCGAAAGCTTAAGCCGATCTATAGCCAGCCAGACATGACAAATATTATATAGGCGATAATATTATCAATAGGCAATACTAGAATATTCAGATCCAAATCTTGTCACCTCGTGCTCAACAGAGCCTCATTTTCTTTCAAAAAAAAAAGGACTCCGCATCCACAGCAAAATCGGCCACTTCTTACGGGCAAGTCAAAATAAACAACACGCATAACAACAGAATTACCCGAGCCCGGAGGCGATGAGACCAGTTCTCCAAAACCTGAAAACTGGGGCCATGCACAAGACACCACAGGCAACATTCTGGAACAGCTGATTACTTTTTGCTTTCACCTCTTGCCAGGCATCATGGAAGGGACGCAAGTTCATCGTACGTAAAGTCAAAGAACATGGTCGTTGACATATAAGGTTCACCGTCTATAGGCCCATATATCAGCCACAAAGTTGGGCCTATATCAGCCACAAAGTTTCTCGGACTTCTACATCAAAGAATCTCATGTCGTCGTGGCATATGGTCCCATGGAGGTTCAAGTAGGCCTAATCGTTCGGTCTCGGTCTTCGGTCTCCAGAGAAAATTCGGTCTTTCAGAACTCGGATCCGATCGGTCTTGAAAAAAACGCAAGACTGAGAAATTCGGTCTCGGTCCCGACCGAAGTGCCCGAAATTTCAATAAAGTTTAAAAATCACAGAAAATTTGAACAGTACCTCCCCAATTTTTGGGACATATTTTTAAAGTGAAAATGACACATTTTATAAGATAAAGAAATATCATGAACTATAAATAAGAGGAACTAAACATAGAATTCCACAACACAATTCATAAGTTCGGTCTATTCGGGTATTTCGGTTACCCAAGCCCTCTACCCAAAGACCGGAGCGAATTTTTCGGTCTTTCACCTCCTCTACCTGAGACCGGGACCGAATTTCTCGGTCTCGATCTTTTCGGTTCGGTCTCTCTGATCTCGATCTCGGTCTTTTTGTGCCCAGGCCTAGGTCCAAGACAATGCAAGCAGGGGTAAGAGTCCAAGATCAGGATCATACAGCAAATCGCTGCACGGTTTGATGACTTTGTTTACAAATCTTGTGTGTGAACACCAAAAAAGGGCAACTATATCCCATTTAAGGTTTATTTAAGCACCCCCAAATCCCTAAATTTACAAGCTTGGTATCCAGAAGAGAACAAACATTACACCTGTGCTATGAGACGCCTCCGGCCTCTCTAGAGTCCTGGCTGTAGTTCAAGATTCACAGAGAACTTTACAGAGAAGCAGATTTCTGCAGTTTCAACAAGGAGGCACGAGGGCAAAACGCTTCCGTCTGTAGCGTGATGGTAGTTTTCTCTCTAAGCCGTATGGTCATCTTCAACAAGACCTGTCCCATGCTGATTCGCTCAGAGCTAGGGTGAACAAACGTTCCCAAGTTGCAATCATCTTGATTGAACCACTCTGTAGTTCAGAATCAAATCCTCAGGCTTCTTCCAGACATAAGCCCGCACAGTGGCCAAGCTCATTTCAGGCAGCAAAACCTGCTCCATATAGTAATATTTAGCAAAGTTGCGTAAGAACCTGATGCAAGAAAAGCATAATGCAGATCTCCAAATTGAAATAAACAGAATTCAGCATTTGTCTTTTCTTTTACTGACTCAGAGGATTAAATCAATCATACTTGTAACAATTTATAGCAAATTAATCTCAAAACACCATTGCTAGTTGTTAGTCAGATGACGTGAAAAAGGAAATTTCATGAATCAAGCAATAAGAGGTTGTAGACAAGGTAAATTTACTGTACATAGTCACAGAGAATGCTTATTAAAGATTGTTTGATAAACAATTGATCAGAGGTTAAAAACAGTTGAGAATGTAAAAAAAAAACATATTGTGTCCACATGCTGCACTAGATTTCAAAATATTTGGAGCAAACACAAATACATGCAGGATTAGACTTAAATCCGAATTCAAATCTATTATGAGGGATTATTAGGGAACACATTTGGCGGAACAGAAAAGGGGTAAGTTTTTTTTCTTTATTAGTGGTAACATTGGCCCTAAGTGCAGGGGCTTGTCCTTATGTATGCAACAGGACATTGAAAGAAAGAAAACAACAGTCGAATTTAGAAATACTTGCCTGGCTGTTACACAATATCTCTACAGACGGTTTTGATTTTTGCCATGGCTTTAGTCCAAGCCGTGATGAACTATCTAGCGCTGAAAATTGTGATTGGCCAGAAGTTAATCCCATTGCAAATGTGCTGTCAGCATTTCCGTCCAGTGGTCTATCAAGTTTCTCAACCACATAGTTAGCAACCTGTCAAAGAAATGGCTTCAATAGAGATAACATGATAGACTGGCAATAACAAATGCGAATTTGCTATAAAAAATGGAAACACTTTCTCTACTCAGCTGATTTCTTATACAAACGATGGCTCCTCCCTGCTCTTCCGTTTTGTATCGATTATCTTTCTAAATGAATGTTGGTTTGCATTTACACTAGAATATCCTTCCTGAGAACCAAGGATTTAATGACCTGTCCAGTGTTAGCGTGTTTTTGTTTGTAATTTTTTTTCATTCATGATTAGTAGCCTTGTTTGATTTCACTTCTGTTTTGTGAGATTTATGGATCAGTATTGCTATTAAAAAAGGTGGCATCATATTAATCTGCATTGATACTTTTTTAGGGAAATAGGGGATTAATCTTGTTCATTTTAGTTCTATATATAAGTGCTAGACAAACCAGTGTGTTAGATTTAAGATTTACAATGTATTTGAAATTTACAGTGTAAATATATAGAGTTTACAATGTAATATATGGAATTTATATGAAAACTACATGTTGAGAAAATTGGCTGCTTTTTGCTGAAAAGTATGGCACCATAACTATATACAATCCCCAACAAGAACAATCAGTTCATAACATGTAGATGCAAGTTGTAACTATATACAATCCAGTCATGCTGTGAATATACGTATGATTATTTAAAATCCAGGTTCATGAAGTATAAATACCTAGTAGTAAGATCACACAATAAATCAATGAGAACCTAGAATTAAAAAAGGCATGGTTCGGTACCTATTGTCACTCCTGTCCATACATACAAGATGCAAAAAAAATTAATTAACATCTGTTTTAGCTATTTTCACTCTTCTGTTATGCATGCAACCGCTTCAAATTTGTTACTTTCATGGATCGCCAGCAAATAGTTCCATAAACTTTTTTTGTAGAAACAAATTCACAGTTTGTTACTTAGGACCGGTTTATGGGGGCAGATATAGTGGATAACAAATTCTCAGTTTTCCTAAAAACCCGTTTTTTTGCGTTTTGAGAAAAGAAAAATGACTAATCATGGTTTTCCTAAACTTGTTTATTAGCCGCGTCTTATTCTTCCCCAAACAAAAAAATCCGTAAACCCAAAACAAATACTAGAATATTAGTCTTGCTAAAACAATATCTATAATTCTTGGGATCCAAACAGGAAACAGCTACTGCCTTACATTTGCTTATATATATATCAAAAATTTTGAAAACAATCTTACTTTGTGAATCCGCAATATCCGCGGAGCACTAAGTTTCCCTTGTGTTATGTTCGGAGCAGGTGACCCTTCAGCAGGATGCAAATAGAATCCACACCTGCATTAAAGAAAATAAAATAAAAACAGCAACTAGTTTATTTGATGGAAGTTATGCCTACGGAAAGACACTGTATTACGTCATTTTTGCAGAAAACATCAATCCCAATCTCAATTTACTTATATTTTCATTGTTTTCAGTAAATACTCAAAATACGATCCATCATTAACAAGAAAATGGGACATATCCAAAAAGGATATGGTGCACGTTTCTTTTTTTACATCCTTGGGGATATAGCACTGACAAAAATAAATACCAGTGAATTAGGTGTCTTGCAGATATCTTAATAAACCTTGTATAGAAAATTACCAGTGGTTCAAACATAACAGAATTAATAAATTTAAATCCTTTAGAAAGGAAGTACAGATAACAACATCCACTATATACATTGTCAGAACAACTATTAGTGCTGAAACTTTCAAAGAGAATATCAGCTAACCAGCTTTGCCAAAATAACATGGCACAAACCAAGTGTGTGTGTTCAACATGTTCGGTGAAAGAGGCAAAATAGAGGTTAAAAACAGGCTTTATGTAAATTGGTAGCATGAAAGGCACATCTCACATCAATTACAAACTGCTAGAGAGCACAAATTTGAATTCCTGCAAAGTGACGAATAAGGACATAAACAGCATCACCAAGATTCAAGGAGGAATATCAAAAAATCTACTCAAACAACCATCTCAGCGCCCTCTAGGCAAAACATACCTAAATCTTGACTTAAGTTACAGTTCAGCAACAAAAGCATCAATAGAATTTGGGCTTACTATCGCAATTAAAATGCCTTGGACCCTTGACCTTCTAAAAGCCATGAAACACTACCTTCCAGGATAGTGTATCTCACAAGAAACTTGAGCCATAGTCCAAAGATATACAGAAAAAGATATCTTAGAAGAAAAGAGAGTAGAAATGAGCAATTACTTTGTATTCTCTTTTGGAAATCGATTGTGCTCAACACAGTCCACAATCCACCATGGGATATCACTCTCAGTTCCATCCAAATCTGTAATTCTCTTTCTCCAAGGCCCTCCACTAGAACCTTCTGTGATGATTGATGGAGGTGAAACTGTAGAAAATTCAAATGAGGGAAGCATCTGACTTGCATGGTTTTCAGCCCCATCATCAACCTCAGATCTTGGATGTGGCAAATTTCTCAAGGATACATCCTTTCCTGTTGAAGTGTCACCATTCGACAAGCCATGTGAACCAGATCTCTGCTTTCTTTTACTCCAATGAACTAACAAACCACGGAGAGTCTCCTGGGCCAAATTAATCTGCAATTTTTTTTGGAGGAAATTGTGAAGTTGCATCAAGTACAAAACTGATCTCACTTGCTAGTGGCAAGCATATTATGGTAGAGTGAATTTCATCATTATGTGCCACGGATGGTTTTAAGCAAAGAGTGCAAGCTAAAATATATCAAGGAAAAGAAAAGCATCTAAATTCTAAATAACAGAATAGTTGAACTACCAGTGCATCAAAAGTTTGAAGAATGATAAATAAAACAACCCGTTGAATATTATGATTGTGTGCAAACCTTAAGATCTTCCTGTGCTCCAGCAACATTTAAGTCAACTGCATATATCTCTGCAGAAAAGCATTGAGGTGTATCCAGGTGGACGGACAGACATCCCAATCGAGCATCCATGGTAAACCAGGCAGGTATACTAACCTAAAAATAAATACAGAAATTATGTATTAGTAGGCAGCAGATTTTTACAACACGTAGAGATTACGAGTTTATCAGTAAATACCATCTCAAACAACTCTTTTTTCTTATCCTCAAAAGGAACCTGCACGGACAAAGTAGAGTGGCTCAACGTTCTAGCAATTATCCGATTCCATTCAAAAAATTCAGAAGGTTCTCAGTCTGAATTAGAGGGCCCAAAATTAGAATTGTTGCTGACCCTGAACATATATATCTTTTTTTAGGAAAGAGTTATTCGCTAAATTGAGCAAAAACAAGAACCTTGCCAAAGTCTTCGATAACAGCTCCTCGAGTAATCTCCCATAATTTGACTGAACCAGCAGTGTCCTATGAAATAGGAGCAAGGTACATAATTGAACTCCTTGCAGTCTGATAATAGAAGAACAAATGAGGGAAATAACACTCATGATCACCTTTGTCAGTACATGCCTTCTATTATTCAGGATCTCATGCTGAATTATTGCTGGAATGCCAGGCATAACGGAAGATGGTTCTTTGTGTATAGGGACCTAAAGTGATATAGACCATGATATATAAGCACTCATTAAGCACCAAAAAATGTTTCCCATGGGTAAATAAAATTTTCAACATTTACTCAGGCGTGTCACACAGTTATTCTGTTGAAAGAAACTGTCCACTTCAGTGTGGCAAAGCATGGAATGAATGTGTCTATGACATGTTGGGTCACTAGGCCAAGACTTTAGCCATGTATCACACCAAAAGTGTGGCAGGCCAGCACCAAAGAACAGCCTTAAAAAGTCAAATTTGGTTAAGTCATGGCACATTGTAGCATGCATGTTACTTTTAAAGATCAGTCAATCTCAAAGTTAAGTTCACAAGGTATACTGCAGAATCTCTTATACTCTACACCTTCCTTTTGTCTTTCAAACTTAACATAGTCAAGTTAGTTTCGATGTGCACAGGTATGGCAGTCGCTATGGCATGTGGAACTATCATCAAGACTTAAAGTGCATATGGGCAGAAACACAATATCACTGTTCAAGATAAAGTACGTCTGGAAAAGTAATGATTTATTATAGATGGCAAATGCATGCTTACAGGTGCTGATCCTTCTAAAGAAGCTCTTGCCCTGGAGAATGACAAATTCCCAGCTAAGAATGAACCACCTTTTTTGAAAAGATTTTCTGGATTCTCCCTTTCAGCTTCCCATCCATGCACAGAAGAATCAGTTGTGGCAACCCATATCATATCATCCTGCAAGGACAATTGTAGGACTGGGTGCTCATTTGTGCAGAGTAAGACACTCTCTCGGTTGCCTAAATCTGTCAAGTATACCTGCCATCCAAGAAAACAGGAAAGTTCAGAATTCAGAAATGAAGCAATTATGAAATATATTTGATAATATTTGACTCACCGACTGATCTCTTCCGCCACTATAAACATGAGTAAACGAAGGAGTGCTTGCAAGTGCCCAAACAGAATCAGTATGCACAGCATAAGAATGCACACATCGCTGCTGTCCCAGATCCCATAGTCTGCAAAATCCAAACATGTGCAGACAAGTTATCCGAAGATAATATGTTTTAGTACGTGCATACACACATGCACAGGATAATGGAGTGGTCGAGACCTGAACTGTGTATTTACCTTATCATTGAATCAGATGAGCCTGAAAGACAGAACCTGTTAAAAAATTATAAACGAAATTAAATATAGTAAAACGAATTAAATGAGATTGAATAGAGTTAGATTACTTACACCCCCTCCCCTCCAACCCCCCCCCCCCCCACACACACACACACACCCCACCCAACTGTCTATATCATCTATGTATGAAGTGGAAACATAATGTAGACAGCACCCTTCTAAACCACGGTTCATGCTCTTAAGAACATTTCAATATCTCAGGATTATGACAGATTTTAGACCTACAGATACTAAATACAAAAGGGGAACAAGTAACTGCAGGAGACTGGGAAAAAAAACACCTATAAGTAACTACTGTAGAATAAGAGGCTGGGACTATTGTAGAATAAGAGGCTGGGATAGATTTAGATGACAGTATTGAAGTGGGGCAATAATAGGAGAACAGAAGTAAATTTTAAGGGATCTTGTCAAGGAAAAGAAACATTATTGTCTAGAAGAATCTAGAAAAGCATTCCATGATGACTACACACAAACCTGCCAGTAGAGTCAATAAGTAAAGCCCTGATATTGTCAGTGTGCCCTCTCAATTTCACCTTTTTTGAACCTGTCCTGGAGTCCCAAAGCCGAACAACCTACACTAAACAAGTACATCTAAGGAAATATGGCAGAAGTCTTTTCAAAAGAAAGTCCATAGAAATTTCCACTTATGGGGCCTTGTAACCCCCAAAGAAAATTTACACACTCATTCTCAAAGATGAAGAACATAATACCTTTTCAGTACCACCAGAGACAAGCAAGGTTCCTGTGTCATTCATTGCCAATGCATAAACTGAATCTTTATGACCTTTGGCAGCAATTGGACTGTACCCATGTGATTGACCATTGGTGGAAGCAAGGTTGCTGCTAGAATTTACATTGCACAAGGTTGTCAAAGCAGGCCCACAGTTTCCATTAGGAGTTTCGTCCTCTTTTGCATCTACAGATTTGGCCACAGGAGCAAGAGCAGAATCAAGGTCCCATATAAAGACCTCACCACCAAGGCCACCAGAGGCACAAATATTACTCTACATTGAAGAGGTTAAAAAAAAGCATGTAAAACCAAAGGGATAAAATTAGCAGTTCCACAGAAAAGCATAGGGTGGATCATATACATTATTTTCAGCTGCAGCAAGACAGGTCACGTAATCAGAATGCTGCCGGAGAGTCCTGGTGCAAGCACCATCTGACAAAGAATTCCAAACCTGTGAAACAACTAGGAATTAAAAAAAAAACATGTAGATCCAAATGAATATATAAAAATAACAGTTGAAACAACAGACCTTTAGAGTGGTATCTGAGGAACAGGAAACAAGATTTTGGCCAACAACAATGGCATCATTAACCTGCATGAGAAAGATATCAGTTTGAACCATAGAAAGTTCTTCAGGAATAATAAAAGAGTCCATGTTACAAAAATGAGGTCAAATATCCCAATTTTGGAAAGATGGATTTCTCTATTCAATGCCAGAATCCCATCCCAAGCTATAACACTTAGACATTGAAACTATGTAGTCTTCTTTCCATCTTATCCTCTTGTTTTTGGCCACGATGATTAGAAGCCTTTATTCAAATAAAAGTGGCAATGAATCATTAAAAACATGATAACAATTACAGGCATTGAGCCCTTCCCACAACTTCTGTTACCTAAGAACCTCCCTAAACGCCACAGATAAGAAATATAACCCTGAAAAGACAGCTGGCAAACTAATCTCACAGACGCATGTGTAAACACCCTTGTGTGCTTCCTCTTCATGTATGTGAAAAATCCAATGGTGTAGCCACAATGCATTCAGCCTTGATCATGAAGCCAAAATTAAAACTTGAAGGTGAACTTTCTATTCCCATGAGTGACAATTCAGATAGTGTGATCACGAGAAGCTATCAATCAAGGGCCAGAAATTTCAATCTTCTAGTGTGCTTGGTCTGTTTTCAGACTAGAATGGCAAGTCAAAGAATCATGTCACTGATACCATCTAAGAGCATCTCTATTTATGATTACCTACCCAACTATTGCTACAGTATGCCTCATCATGAAATTTTGTAGTAGCAGTAGTAGAATTCAAAACATAGCGGTCAAATAATAATGCTAAGTCGCTGGAATAGAAACAGAGAAACACATACCCAGTCAACATGTGACTCAAAAGTCGCCGAGAAGCTTGGAACTCCATTTTTTGACTCCCATCTCTTCAAGGTACCATCCCGACTCCCAGTAAAAAGATAATCACTTGTGCCAGAAGTAGATGCTTTTAGGTATGACAAGCAGTTGATCCCAGCACAATGCTGAAAAACAGATGCAAGGAAACGCATGAGACCTTTGCGCTGAACATATTATTTTAAATTGATTGGAACCATCTAAATTAAGAGGGCAGCTAGATCTGAAAGGGGAGCTACCTTTTTGTTATCAGCGTCATTGAGCACATACGTAAAGCGCTTCTCCTTCCTCGGCCGACTTGAACCTGCCGTGTTACCAGCACTCCCAACACGATGCATTGAAGGGTGCCTAATCTATCTACGACGGGAGCAGCTTAGCCTAAAAATCATTGACAAACAGCTTTAATTTAACAATAGATGAACATATCAAGCCAAGCTGCAAATATTGGGATCTCACGAATATACATCAAGCCAAACTACGAAATTTCACAATACTACAAGTAGAAATAACACCGGACACCCCCTTGGCACCGAATTGTCATCCTACCGCCAATCAGTGGGGAAACCTAACACGCAGTGGCGGATCTAACGTACGGCATGGGGGCTCAACTGAACCCCCAAACCTTCTAGGAACAAAAACTACTGTCACTAGCATCAAGGTCTAAGGCAGAATTAGGAGAGAAACTTCCGGATCTGGATGACAACCTAGGGTTCATGCAAATCCCAGAAAAAAAAAAGTGCGTGGATAGATAGAGATGAATGGACGGATGGATGGAATCGTGGAAGGGTGGATGCTCACCGGCGAGGATGCAGCAGGACGGCGGAGGATCGGCGGAGACGGCGGGCGAACGCGCGAGGAGAGGAGGCGAGGCGAGACGAGACGGGAGCGAGAGCAACCAACGCCGTGCGAAGACGAACTGACGAGACCGGAGGGGGCGTCTTTTCGGGTAAAAAATAATGAAAATAAAGATAAACGCGCACGATAAATTTGCGCTGAATTTGTTGATTTCATCGAAACATAATGCGTCATGCCTTGATCTCTTTCATCCCAAAAAGTTTGTTTAATCTCTTTTTTGTTCGATTTGGTTGGGTACTGGATTTTATCTTTTGGTTTAAGAAATTGTTGATGGGCGTATTTAATCTCTTCCTGATGTAATCAAGCAAAAGATTTGTTCGGCTAAGGATATTATTGACTGTGTTTTTAATTTAAAGTATATGTGTTATCGCTAACCGTCCAAAGTATCTGAACCAATTATTAAATGCCTATGTATTTTTTTAAGTTTTGTTGACTTAGGCTTTAAAGTGATATTTTAGCATCCAAATTAGTAATTTTAGGTCATACGATCATAAGTCAAAGGCAGCATTCATTATATGGGGATTTAGATGGTCATCTCTCGGGCGTTTAAGGAAAAAGTCAAATGAAATATTTGTAAATAAAAAATAATTTATGAAAAAATTATATATTTGTTTTAGTAATCTAAAAGCAACGGTTTAAAAATAAAATACGATTAAAAATTTTAAAATTAACTTCAAATTTAATGTTACAAGTTCAATTTGACTTATAAGCATAAGCAAAAGCGTAAATACTGTGCTGTCAAAAAAAGTGTAATTAGTTGGGGGACTCCATAAAGGCTGCGTTCGAACCGGCTGGCTGTAAAAGCTAATTAACCGCACAGAAAACGATAAACGTAAGTAGTATATGATTAATTAAGTATTATTTATTAAAAATTTAAAAAATAGATTTATTTGATCTTCTAAAACAAGTTTTATATAGAAAATTTTTACATAGAATATATCATTTTAGTTTGAAAAACGTGCTAACGAAAAACGAGACGTTTTTTTATCTCAACTGGGTGAAACGAGCGCACCCAAAGATGTGGCTCTATCTTAATAACATGTAATTTACTATAGTACACTAAGGCCCCGTTTGGTAGGAGAGCATAAGTTAACTTATGTCCTGGTACAGAAAACGTAGTAATAGATTAGTACATGATTAATTAATTAATAATTATTAAAAATATAAAATAGATTAATATGTTTTTAAAACAACTTTTCTATAGAAATTTTTTGCAAAAAATACACCGTTTAGCAGTTTGAGAAGCGTGCGCACGGAAAACGAGGGAGGCTTAGTTAACTTGTTGGCATGGCCGAACGCAGCCTAAAGCTTTTATTGTATTATTTTCCAATTAAATGGAGAGAGATTTCTCTGAGAAGATGGAAATGCCCCTCAGGCCCTCTCTTTCCCCCTTCTTGTCCTATTCTCTAGGTAAAAAAAGGAAAACAAGAGGATTAAAAAAAACAAATCGTTGTTATTCCGTGTTGCACTAGTTGTGGAAAAAGGAAGTGGCTGGACAAACTTGTCTTTTCTGCACTATTTTTCTCTCCATTTGTTTAAGAAATAGAAAATGATGGTTTTAGTGTTTTTCAGCAAATTACACATTTTTTTAGTATAATATAGGATTCATGTGTTTTACCATGTCCCCATGCTAATTGCATGTTTTCTGGATGGCATATACCAAAGTCTGCCTAAGTTAAACACATAAAAAAAACAAAAGTATATCTAATTATAGCTTTTGTCTTATTAGTAGTATATATGTTTTGCATACTCATCTTTTTGCTTTCTTCTGCATATGCTTAAATTTGTTGGAGATGGTTTTGACGTTTGCTTTACAATCAATAGATAAATATATATATATATATATATATATAATTTATAAATTAATTTTTATATAAGTATGTCGTTTCGTTTTTTCCTTTAAAAAGCTAAATGGTGATACCTCTGTGTTTATTGGGCTTCGAGCCCAGATCCACGAGCATGAACATGTAGATGGACGTGAGCCTCTTGCCTAGGAATAATTAATTTTTTTGCGGCTCTTGCATTTGGTCATAATATACATTTGGTCATAATAGATTTATTATCACTGGATCCACGTATCGTAGACACGTAAAGGACCCACCTGTCATAGACAGCGAGTGACAAATTTGTTATCATCTATTTTTAAGAGTGGCAAAAAATTAAATGCCCCTGTAGACGTAAGCCTCCTTAAATTAGGTTTGGAAATCTTTTGGTGTATCGGTGCGTCTTCCATATCAAATTCAAATTGTTTGTGAGTATCTCTGTCCCAAAATATAAATATTTTTGGGTTATTTAGTGGGATTAAGGTTTAAGAAAAAGGTGAGTTTGTTTGGGCAAATCGGTTGAGCAACCTTCTTGTTTTCTATTAACACATTTCTCGAATAGCGTATTTAAAAACTTATATATATAAGTTGCTTTTAAAACAAACAAGCTTATTTTCTAAGTTTAGAATAATCAATACTCAATTAATCATTTACTAATGAACTACCTCGTTGAAAGAGAATCCATTTTTGGCTTAGAAAAATCCACCACAGTGATCTTACAAATTTGCATGGTAGGTTCTTAGGAATACCAATGCCCCCCCCCCCACCCACCTACCCAAATAAAATAGGGTTAATTAGATCCATGTCATTACAAATATACCAATTTAGAATAATACCATTGCAATTCAACTAATTGAAAATATGCCATTATAATTTTTACTTTCTAAGAGACATTTTCATTTTCTACTCCATAAAGGCTGTTAGACCTTCATATTGCCCAACATGCCCCTAGGACTAGAGGTGGACCACGGCGACCGACCGGTGTGGAGACGTCGAGGGCGGCCAGCCGACTGGTGCGGCGACGGGGGGAGTCAACGGCGACAGCTTTTCAAGCAGCTTCATGTGCATCAAAACACCTTCTGCCCTCTCAACCTTGACATCATGGCATAAGTGCAGCCTCAAAATAAAAGAACAAGCAAAGAGATTGATTAAAACCAAGGGGGAAAATTTACTGTTAGGAACATTGGGCGCGCCATATCAGAAATTAGAGCATCGAAATTTTAGTTTTGACATGTGTGTATTTGATCAAAGATGAAACTTTGTGACGAAATCGAACATTCAAACGCAGAGACGAAGGGAGAACTAAGCTTGGATAGGAACCTGGCGTTGAAGCGGGGGAAGTGCGTCCAGAGATTGTCGGCCCAACGGCCTCGGGCGCGTCGGCGTCCCTGAACCGCTACAGCATGTCGTGGTACACCCCCAGCCTCATGTGCTCTCTCGCTAGCTTCCATGGTCCCGACACTGGCACCGGTGCCGGATGGAGCCGACCACCGTCCATCAGATCAACCTACATGTGACACGCTCAACAAAATGCGCACAACAACTGGATGGCGAGGGGCTGGCGCGGCGACGACGAGGGCGGTCGACCGGCGCAGCGATGGCACGGAGACAACAGCGGCCAGGGCGCATCAACAGCGGCAGCCGGGGGATCAGTCCTCTCTTAGAAGATAAGATCGAGATGAAGTAAAGGGCATTTTAGGCAATACGAAAATACAGTAGTCCTTTAAGGTGTAGAAAATGGCATGTCTCGGAGAGACGAAAAATTATAATGGCATATTTCCAATTAGTTGAATTGTAATGACATTTTTTAAACTAGCGTATTTATAATGGTATGGATCTAATTAACCCAATAAAAATACCCTTTTATCTTTGTTTTAAGTCTGTAAACGGAAGACACACTGGAAAAGATCAAGCGCGTCTATCAAACACACTAAAAATTCCATTTTATACGGTATAACAATATGCCACAAAGGCGTAAAACCACAAAAGGCGCCTAATACGTCACACAATTACGTCATGTTGGATGATGCGCGCGTCGTCCAGTCCAACACCGGCGCCACTACCGCGCCAGCTCACCTCACTGCCCGCCCGGCGCGCGCTGCTGCCGCCGCCTCCTCGCCGCGAGGATCGCGAGCAGGATCACCGCCGGCGCCACCACCATCCCTAGCGACAGCCCGCCGCGCCTCCTGCGTCGCGGCCGCCGGCCCTGCCCCTGCCCCGTCCTGCGCCGACGACGGCCACTGCCCGTCCTGTTCCCGCCTCCGTCGTTCTCCGATCCGCTGCTCTCGCTGCTTCCAGAGGATTCTTCGTCTTCTTCTTCCTCTCCGGCCCTTGGCTCCGGCTCCGCTTCTTCGGCGGGTGGCGGTTCGACCGCCGCCGGTGGATCTTGCTCTTGCACCGGTTGTTCTTGCGCCGCCGGTTCTACGGGCGGCGTCTCCTCCGGTGGCTGCTGCTGGGAGGGCTCCGGATCGACGGGAGGTGGTTCCTCCGCCGCCGGTGGCTCTGGGTCTGGCTCTGGCTCTTCTTGCGCGGTTGGCGTCTCCTCAGCTGGTGGTTCCACGGCGGCCGGCGGCTTCGGCTCCTCGGGCTCGTCCGCAACAGCCGGCGGTTTCGGCTCCTCGACGACGCAGGGGATGTTGATCGGGTCAGGCGCGTCGGGGGGAGGCGCCGGCTCGACGTGGGGCGGCCCGACGACCTCGATCGGCGTCTCCACCGGCAGCTCCCGGTACGCCGGCTCGAACACGACGTCACACTCGATGTCGACCACCGTCGGCGGCAGCTCCTCGACCGCGACCGGCGTCTCCACCGCCACCTCCTCCTCCACCAGCACGTCCTCCTCCACTGGCACTGGCGTCTCCACCGCCACTTCCTCCTCCACCGGCACGTCCTCCTCCACTGGCACCGGCGCCTCCACCGCAACGTCGCGCGGCGGCTCCGGCTCCGACTCCGAAGACTCGACGTCGATCCAGTCCTCGTACTCCAACTCGAGGCTCGATGACTCGTCGTCGAGCTCAACCTCCGTCTCGACGGCGACGTCGTCCTGCTCAGGCTCGACCTCGAAGTCCTCGGCGTTGGACGACCCACACTCCGTGTCCGCGCTCTCGACGTCAAGCCGGCCCTCGCCGCAGCCGCTCTCCGCCGGCGCCGGCCGCAGTTTGGGCATGACGACGACGAGCAGATCATCGTCCTCCTCAAACCCGACAGAGATCCGCCCCACCTCGACGCCGTCCGGCACGTCGAACACCCTGCAGAACCCCTCCACCACCTGCCGGTGCGCCACCCGGAGCCTCCTCCCGACCACCGCCTCCACCGCGAACGAGTCCTCCTTCCTCGCACCGACGACGACGCCCACCTCCCTCCCGCCCTCGCCGACGACGACCTCCACCTCCTCCTTGTCATACCCTGCACGCAACAGCTAGCTCGCACCAACAATGTCGATCGACCAAATCAAAGGGCGGGGACAGGTGTTGCTACGTACCGGGGAGGTGGGCGAGGACGAGGAAGGCGGCGTCGGTGTCGGAGGTGGCGAAGGCGAAGTCCTCGCCGGAGACGGGCTGGCGGGAGACTTGCACGGCGAGGTCGAGGTCCATGGCCATCTCGTGTTGCCATATGCGTGGTTGGTTTCTGTTGATTGCTTAATTGGCGCCAAGAATAACAAGATTGGCTTTTTCGGTATCTAATCAAGCAATCTGTTAGTGTGTGTGAAAAACTGAAAGCTGATTAACCAGCTAATAATGGACAGATAACCTAGGGGGAGAGAAACTTTGGTTGCACGTATTCATTTCTTTGCGACTTGGGTTTGGAAGAGATGCTCTTGCTGCTTTCAGCCGTTTGTTATCAAAAGCCTTGAGAGCTTCCTAGCACTAGCTTACCCATTTTCTTAAAAAAAAGTACTAGCTTACTCCATCTAATTACATAATTTTATTTTAAACGTGGTTAAAATCAAATTATTATAGTTTGAATATTATTAGCTTTTAAAATATTTAGGCCCCGTTTAGTTCCCAAATTTTTTCCCCAAAAATATCACATCAAATTTTTGGATATCTAAATTAAGCATTAAATATATATAAACATTAAAACTAATTACACATTTGTGGAGGAAATAGTGAGACGAAATTTTTGAGTCTAATTAGAACGTGATTAGCCATAAGTACTACAGTAACCAACATGTGTTAATGACGGATTAATTAGACTCAAATGATTCGTTTCGCGGTTTCCAGGCGAAATCTGAAATTTGTTTTGTAATTAGACTAAGTGTAATACTTCAAATGTGTGTTTAAAGTTTTGATGTGATGTTTTTGCAAAAAAAATTTGTAAACTAAACAACCCCCCTTAGGTTGAAGATACTAAAAGTGTAAAACATGATTATAGTCTTAGAAAATATTTTCATACAGTCAATTTTTTGTTTAACTTGTTTATATATATAATAGAAAATTATAGTCAAATCATGTGATTATTCAAGATGTCAAGAATTATGGAACTAAATGGAGCAAGTACTAATCGTCAAGCTGAACATGCTCTGTGCTTAAAATAATATTGTTCTAACTGATAAAGACAGAACAAAAGTGTGAAATGTCCATCAGATAATTCAGATTGTTGAATTGCTGTTCATACCAATACATAATAGCGTACTTTTTGTTGGTGTGGACCGTGTTGAGGCCCATACTAATTATGTATTTACTCCACCTCTCTAGGGTTTAGGAGGAAATCAACATTCATTAATTCACAATGTTAGAATTTTACAGGAACTTTAAAGACAACAGTTTAATTTCTGTAAAATTCTCGTAAATTTTCTGTCCTCAAAGCTGTCTATGTAGTTAACTAGTTAAGCCCATCCCACCTTTTCCATCTACTTTTTGGCCGGTCAAATTTGTTAAGAACATTTCCAGAACTATTTACACACGCTGATGGTTTACAGAACTCTTTACACACGGCGGCTACAAACACTACTTCAAGTTTGGGGTGTACACGCAGATGGATCCATCGCATTACACAGTGGAGAGATGCCAAGGTTTACACGAAAAAAGGGGTGAACTGAAATTATGGTCTGAAATATCACCAGAAGAAAAACTCTGAATTTGCTTGAATTGTCCCAATTTGATTTTTAATGAAACTACCTTTCCGGTGTCAACTTGATGCTTTAAAATTTACAAACGTTTTGATTGTCAGAGTGTTAAGTAATAACAAACAAAGAGGTCAATATCACCAGGCAAAATTAAAGTACATATATGGATTAATCGTTAATGGACACAGTACATCTATCTGCCCTGAGATAATTCAGTAAGTAGTAGTACATCACCTGTTTGGTCGAATTAATCAACTTCTTAACCAGAAAAAAAAAAGAACAGAAGAAAAAAAACAAATTAATTAACACATGGCTTAAACCAGTAACTTAATCAGCTCAAATTAATTCTCTCTCTTTTTTTTCCCGCCATCCTGATCTGCCTGCGTGCGCGCCAAGCCAACCAACCAAATTGTTATGTCCGCCTCCTGGTCATGGAGGCGGCGTTGCCGTCGAAGAGCTCGTCGATGATGGTCTCGACGTCGTCGGCGCTGAGCTTGACGTACTTCTCCGTCTGCCTCCCGGCGCTGAAGGTCTGGGAGAAGCGGCCGAGGAAGGAGCGGTAGGCCGGCACGACGACGGCGGCGATGGAGACGCGGAGCTCCGACTGCAGCTGCTCGTCGCTGACGACCCAGGCGCCCTGCGTGCGATGGATCTCGTCCATGGCGGCGTTGAACTGCTTGAACCTCTCCTTGAGCACCGGCTTCTGCACCGACCCCTTCACCGTGATCACGCCGTCGTCCCGGAGCAGGCCGAGCACGCGGCTCCACGTCTCGCGCTGGTAGTTCTTGTGGTACTGCCTCAGGTTGGTCGATTGCTTCCTCGCCCACGCCTCGCCGAGCATCGCGTTCGTCTCCGGCGAGCCCCTGATCTTCTGCAGCATGTACCTCCCGTTGTTCATCAGGAAGATGTTGCTCAGCGACGGGTCCTTGTACAGCCTCGACTTCCCCTCCAGGTTCCCGTGGAGGAGCTCCATCACCTCCATCAGCTGCGCCGCGAACGGGCTGCCGCCGTGGCCGTCGGCGTCGCCGCCGTCGGAGTGGTTCCCGTGCTCGCGGAACACCTGCTCCAGAGTGCTGTTGTACTCGCACGCGTACTTGAGGTAGTTCATCACGTAGCGGGTGAGCGGGTGCACGGCGCCGCCCGGGACGGGCTGCTTCCCGGCGTCGGCGCGGATGGAGTTCTCGAGCTCGCGGAAGATGGCGGCGGCCGTCTCGCCGAGGCGGGAGCGGACGGAGTTGAGCTCCGCCTTGAGGTCGGTCAGCGCGGTGCTGTTCCTGCCGTCGTCGGCTGGCTCGGCGGAGAGGAAGGCGTCGATGACCGGGGACGCGTCGCGGATGGCCTCGTACATGTCGAGCACCTTGAAGAGCTTCTCGGTGGCGCGCTTCGTCATGGCCACCGCCTCCGTGAAGTTGAGCATGTGGAGCATGACGCAGCGGGAGAGGTCGGCGAAGATGCCGCGGCCCACGGCGGCGTGGCGGCCGGCGAAGACGCGGCCGCAGAGGTCGTGCTCGGTGGAGAGGCCGACGTTGATGGTGTGCCGGAACGCCTTGGTCCACGCCACGATCTCCGCCTCCAGCGCCTCCCATGTCATCTTCACCACGTCGTCGATGCTCGCCTTCTCGTACCCGAGCGCGCGGAGCAACGCGTCGAACGCGTTCCGGCGAGCCACCAGGAACATCTGGGTGCACTCCGTCACGTATCCGGCGGTGACCATGGCGTCGGCCATGGACCGGAGCCGGTCGACCGTCTCGGGAGGATACGGGGGCGCGGTCTCCCCTATTCCGGCGCCGGCATCCGCCGCGATCGGAAGGACGCACCGGTCAGAATCGTGCTGCGCCTGCTCGAACGACGGCGGCCGCTTCATCGTCTTGCAGCAATCGCCGGCGTTGGTCGCCTTGGGGACGCGCGGGCCGTCGAGCAGCGCCAGGAACTCGTCCTCGAGGAACGCCATAGCGCGGTGCAGCACGGCGGTGACACGGTGCGCGCCGGCGGTGTGCTTGCCGCCGCTCCCCTCGGGGATCTTGGCCAGCGACGCCGCGAGCGCCGCGATCCGGGAGATCGCGGCGAGCAGCGCCCGCGGCTCGCCGTTGGCGTCCGTGGCCCACCTGTCCGCCGCCGACTCCGACTGCGCGATCTCCATCTCGACGGCGGAGGCAAACCTCTCCAGCGCCGTCTCGCTCACCGCCTCGCCGCCCTCCCGCCCGGCGATGAACGCGTCGATCTCCACCGACAGCGCGGCGAGGTCCGGCTCCCCGCTCCCCGCACCTTCCGCGCCACCGCCCTCGGGAGCACCGTCGCCGGCCGCGCCATCCCGCTCCTCCTCCTCGCCCTCCTCCTTGATGGCGGCGCCGGCGGGCACCGGGTGCAGGTCCCTCCTGAGCTCGTGGTGGTCGCCCTGGCGGGCGGCGCCGAGGGAGAGGTTCCGGTCGATCGCCTCCCGCTGCCTGATGCCGTCGTCGCGGGCGCTGGCCGGCGAGAAGCTGCTGGACTTGTGCGGCGCCTGGCTCCGGCTGTCCGTGTCTCGTCGGCGCAGCGGCATGGCTGATGGATGGAGGCGCGCGTCGCAGCAATGGTCGATGGGTGGCGCGCACGGCGAGGAGGAGGAGGAGGTGGTGGCGGGAGAGAGAAGCTGTGGTTGGGTTGGGGTGGGTGGCCGCGAGTTGTGGCGGGTACGTGCGCGCCCCGTTTGAATTGGTCAATGCTTCGGATTTAGCGGGCTTGAATGAGAGGTGGAAGTACAGGTGTCCCTCCCCTCCCAAATTATGATTATTTGGTTTTTTATCGATAAAGCTAGTCGGTATATTTGTAAACACAAAATTAATTTATGAATAAAACTTTTATGTAAGTATTCTTACCGATAAAAAACAAATACATGCAAATAAACTTCGATGATAAACACGAAAATCAGCTCCAAATTTAAGATTTATAATATAAATTTTGGCTTATAAGTATAAAGAAAAAGTTAGAATGCAAGTGTTGAAAACACGTGAAATATATTATTGTTACAAAAGTTTTTTGGGTATAAGTAGTGTTTGAAGTTTGGTTTTTAAAACTTTGATCAGTTTGGCCAGAGTTTTCTTTGATAATGGAAATCAATCCGGCGAGAAATGTTCGAAAGTTTTCATGGTTTTAGTACTTAGATTACTTTCGTCGTTTTTATTTTCAATAATGGAAATAAATCCAGCCTAGTTTCATTATCATGCATCCCCGATTTAGTTAGAAATTATGAGTTCGAATAGGGTTATGTTCTTTTTTCTGACAGTGGATTTTAGATTTTTAATGCTTTCTAAACTTCTAATATTATATTTTTGCAACATTTTCTTAAAGTGAAAGTTTCTCGTATGATTTTTATTAAGAAACCAAAATTTTATCAACAGAGTCATCGTTTATATCCTTAAATGACCATTACAAAACCAGATATTCAGTCTCCTGAGTAATATTAATAGGTGTGTTCTTTTGAGCAGCAACGCAGAATGCTCTCTGATGGAGTGGCCATGCCATGGTGGCAAGGACAGGCTGCCCACGAAGGGAGCAGCTGAAGCCTCCTATGGCTGCCGTTTTGACTATGATGGCTGCTCAAATGCACAATCAATTTTAAAACAGGGAAGAGGTGAGCACGAACTGGCAAAACGTGCAAAGAAAAAAAAATATCTTGAAAGCAGTCAATGCTCAAGGTTGACATTTTTCTAATACTACATCTTGGTTGCTTTCTCTTCCACCAGATTATTCATCAGTTTTTGCACGCATATTTTACGACACGCTAAACGGTGTATTTTTTTAAAAAAATTGTATATAAAAGTTTATCATAACACATTTGTATATTACATTTTTTTTTCAATTTCATAATAATAAAATTTATTGTTTACCATAATAAATAGCTATCAGAAAACCGGATAATCTTTCATCAACCAAAATAACACAACCTTTATTATCCGCTTTAAAGCTCCAGTGTTCTTTCATAAATTGTCCAAGACCTTTCTAAAAGGAAAAAACCGTTCATGCGGCAGCATTGCATTGTCATGGTACAGTATGGCCTTTGAAGCTCAGATATACAGGCAAATTAATGTGAGCATATACAATATCCATATTCCAAGTTAACATAATCTTGCACAACCAAATGCTACTCTTTCTTTCTCTATTCTGAAGTTGCAAAGGCAAAGATGGCCTTCAGCCTTCAGGATTCAGTGATGTACACAAAAGTGATGGGAAAATGGCAGCAACATCTTAAACAAGCTACATTCAAAGTGAAGAAATTGCCACACAAACGAGCACTGTAAGTCTGTTAGCCTTTTCTTGATAAGGGAACCCAGATGCATAGCCTCATGAATTGGACAAATACTACAGTGATCTGCCGGAGGATAGGCTAGGCTAAATAGCCAATGTAAAAGTGATGGTACAATACCGAAAAACAAATAAAAAGCAGTCCATCCTCTTCTTTTTATTCTCGTTGGGTCTTTTGGAAATTACAGATTTGCAGGTCTGCATGATGATCACCGGTGCTTTCCAGGGAGGCCGCCTCCACCCTTGCGGATGAAGGCGTTTCTATTTTTCGGCTTTGGTATGTCGTGGATATCCATCACTTGAATTGTCCTCTGCTTTTTCGCTGCCAAAGTAAGATGAGGAAAAACATTAGATACCTTTTGATGAATATTTACTTTACATTTAATCAGCCATTTATCCTTATATATATTATTCTATGTGCAAGTCACAACGTAGGAAAGAACACTATGTCATGAAATTATTACCATTTTGTGCTTCCTGGTAGTTTTCTTGGAGCCTCTTTCTGGCAGAATCAAGCTTCTCAAGATCCATAAGAGTATCTTTCTGCTCCCTCATAGTCCTCTGCACAGAGTATTTACGAATACCAGTCAAAATGTAGGCACTGCTTTGCAACGAATAAGCAGAGAAGATTCAGAGTCGTGTATGCCCTAGCATCTTCTCTCACAGCAAGTGGAACATGGCTAACTTTGTCACTATTTTATAGGATAAGATCAAATGTGTAATAAGTGGTGCCTTGCAGTCAAAAGATGACAACATCTGGGGTCCATGCTGATGGAAGTTGCTCTAACTTTTTGTTTGGGAGAACCTTTGTTGATATATTCTAAACAAAACAAAGAGCATAATCTCTGTACAATAACAACAAATGGGCTTAACAAAATAATAGGATGGTATGATTAGCCTTACAACTGGAGCAGAGGAGGAACTAGTGGAATAGCTGATGCTGCTATTCTGCTTGTTATTATGATATGCAGGGGCCGGGCTTGTTCTGCGTTTCTCAATCATTGACTCGATGCCGTTGTTATTGCTAGATCTCTCTGAACTCAAACCATCTAGTGTCCAAATAAAAGTTCTATCAGTACAGTAAGAGATCTTTGAAGCTAATAGATGCTGCCTAGAGGGGGAAAAAGTAGATGTGGGAAACTGGGAACTCACTGTGCCTCTGTGGGCTGGGAGAATACTTGAAATCTGAAACCTGCAACGAGATAACAATAAAACAGGTGTTCATGGCTCATTTCTTCCTTTCTTTTATAAGACTTGAGCAAAGTATGGTTCTCATGCAACGGAATGTGGTGTGTTAGTTAAACTAACAGTTGAATGGATTGGGTTAGGAATATTCCTCGCACAATAGCGTGTACCAAAACCATAGCTTTCTCCAAAACAAGTTTTATTAAAAACTGAAGGGAGTGTGATGAAATTAATTATGGGGCATTGCTAATCAAGAAACACTGTGTTTGCCAACATTGGATTGTTGAAGAGCAAGTTACCTGAGCATTTTGGTAGTTCCTGCCTTGGATTTTATCAGGCGAGTCGCCATCAGCTGCTACCAAAAAGATGAATGACATCAATCAAAATTATCACTTAAAGCAAAAACATATCAGGAAAACTCTGAAACAAAACACAACACCATACTTAGAACCGAGCTGCCACCATCCCCACCGGAGTTGTGCAGCCGCACCCAGTCATCCACTATCTCCTTCCATTTCCTTCATAGAATCGCACAAGAACCAAACAAACGAAAAAATCAGAACACGATTTAATCACCACCCAAATGCATAGGACGTACTCCTAATCAGAGAAATCCGTTTTCTCTATCACCTGACGAGCAGCTTCACAAGCTGCCGGACTTCACCGGACGGATGCTTGCGCAGGCCGTTGACATGGCGGCCGATGTCAGTCTCCTGCACAAATCAGAAACACAAACTTTTTTTTCACTCCATCCTCTGCGCCAACAAAAAGCGGATCAGCAAAAGAAATGGGGGCGGAAAAGTGTGCTTCTTCACCTGGAGAGCCTTGTAGGTGATGTCCATGTCTGCGAGGCTCTGCAGCAAGCTGACCAGCTCGTCCTCCGACTGTGACGAAACCATACACAAAGTACAGTTTGGTAACAGAAGAAGTGAGCGAGTGAAATCGTAGTACGCTTGCCAAACCGGAGTAAAAATGGGATCTTTTTAAGGGACCTGGTCGGGGTCCTCCAAGAAGTCCCTGATCGCCAGGATCTTGCTCTCCATGCCGGCGCCGGCGCCGCCCTCGTCGTCCTCGCCGTCGAGGCCGTCCACGTCCGCCTCCTCCTCCTCGGGCGAGGCCGGAGAAGCCGCCGCCGCCGCCGCGGCCTCGGCCGATCTCGGCTGCCGCCGCGCGTCGCAGCCGCGGCAGCCGGCGTAGAGGCGCTCCACGATGCCGTCGCGGCGCGCGCGCAGCTCGTCGGGTCGGTCGCGCGCGGCCGAGGTGAGGGCGGCGTCGACGAGCTCCCACACGTCGGCGTCGCCCCCGAACGCGGCCAGCGCGCGGCGGAGGCGCCCGTCGGGGTCCATCCGTCCGCCGGCCGGCCGGCGATCGCCGGAAACGGGTCTACCCGCCCCCCAAGATCCGATAAGACAGAGAGGCTCCGAATTTCGCCGCAGCGAGCGAGCGAGCGCTACGCCGCCGAAGTCGCCGTCAGCCCCACCACCACCTCCGATTGGGGCGCGGCCATGCCGATGCCGGGATGGATTGGTGCGGTGCGAGGCGGCGATTTGGATTGGCGCAACCGCGCAAGTGGGGTGGAGGTGGGATTGGGGAATCGGAATTCGGACGGGAGCGCGGATTGGATCCGATAAGAGAGGTTCTGGACCCGCTAAGGGAGTGGTGGGCCTACATGGGTTGGTTAGGAGTTGGGGCTTGGGAATTGTTTTTTCAGATGCGAATTGCTGATTGGTTATGATTCAGAGCTGCAGGAACTTTACAAAATTTATGTAATTAGTTAAATTCATGTCTGGCATTTAGTGTTAATTTTTTTTGGTAGATCTATGATAACTTTTTCAATTTTAAGAGATGTTGGCCGGCTCTTTGGAGATGTATTCCTTCCGTTTTTTATTGATACCGTTAACTTTTAGATCCACACTGAAATATTCCTCTTATTCAATATATATATATAATCATTAATTATTCTTTTATGATTTGATTTATTACTAAACTAAATTTAAGAATAATTTATAACTTTACATATTTATATAAAAATTAAATAATACGAATAATCAAATCCAAAAATCATCCGAGTCAATTAAAAAGCGCGTGCCCAGGTACATAGAGCATCTATGTTTATACCGTGGTTTGAAAACCTCTAGCCTAGTTCTATTTGAAACTAGGTGTGGAGAAGTTGTAAGATAACTCAGCATACGTGTGTTGTGCATTTTATTTATATTTTGAAAAAAAACGTATTTTGTACTAGCCTTTATCTTTTGAAAGTCTATAAATCACAACACACCTTAAATTATTTAATATACATGCATCATTGATCACAGTGGGTTTTATTTGTAAAAGTGCAAAAATCGTTTAGGTGTGTATTGAAATAGTTGTGTTCGAGCAATAATTAATTATACTTTAGAGAATAAATGCAAGTGCTCAACATCTAGCTGCACCCACTCTCGAAATGCACTAAGGCCAGTCTCAATGCTTAGTTTCACTATACAATTTCCAAGATAGCTAACTCGATGAAACGATACATAAAGCAACTACTCACAGTGCAACATTCCATTGTATTATTTCTAAAACTAAATAAAACATTTAATTACTGCTGAAAGTTTGATCATATGTAGAGAGTGTTGATTGTATGAAAAGCCTCGAACCCCTCAATGCAAGTTTCACTGCGTTACCGAGGACTTGTTAACGGTGCCCAAAAGCTTTATGTTCATGAAACTAATTCGTTATATCTTCTCATAGTTTCATGCAAATATTTCATTTTTTGCTGATGTGTCACATAATTAATGTGCATGACACATCCATGAAACCTTCGAGACTGGCCTAACATCCGGCACCGCTCCATAGACCATCATCACCATGGTTATTGTCACTTTAGACATTAACATTGTAGTTGTGATAGTGTATATGAACATGATTTTATTTTTTATTTAGATAATAGATGAGAACATCCGATATTTACTTCAAAAGAAGCCACAACCAATTACTACCTCAGTTTCATATCGTAGGTATTTCTAGCCTTGTCTAAATTCATTATTGATAAATGTATACAGTTTATATATATGTCTAGATTTATTAGCATCCATATGAATCTAGACAATGCTAGAAAACTTACGTTATGAAACAAAAGGAGTATTATATAGTGTGCACCTAACACATAGAACTATCAAATTTTTAATGATGACAAAATGTAAATGGGAGACATTGGACTAGAAAGGAGATACATTATGTATAAGATAAGCTATTACTAAATATCCTTCAATATTTGGTGAAAAATTGAATGGACGTAGTTTCTAAACTTCTGCATGCATAAAACTGAGTTCCTTATCATCATCACACATTTTGTAACTGAGCAGAAAATCGGAATGAGGATTACCTGCATATAAGATTAGTTAAAGCTTTGTAAAAAAACATATTATTTATAGTAAACATAAGAGCCCAACAAAACGTAGATGTTTCTACTAGTATTGGTCGTTCATTTTTGAATCAACGACAATCAACCAACTTCCAATCATATGCAAAATACTTATCAGTGGATTCAAAGGAGATACACGTAATTCTCCAAAGAATTTTAGCAATATGACAAACAAATAAAAAGTGGTGTACAATTTCATTATGCATACAAAATCAACATTTCCTACTACAATTCCATTTTTTTGGCCAAGTTATATTTGGTTAAAATAACTCTTTTAGATAAATACCACACGAAAACTTTTATTTTAAGAGGAACTTCCAGTTTTTAAATCAAATTGTTTCTCTCTGGAGCATGGATGAGTACATCGAATGAACAGAAAATTGACCATTCTGGTGAAAATTCCATCTAAAAATGTCTTCATCTTCATTAAACCTAACATTCACAACTTTAGCAACTAAGATGCCATAAAGTAAGATTATGTAACACTAAAGCTCTTTTAAAAGAGATATTTAAAGGTCCAGTCGAATGCGGTATTTGAGCCCGTAGGGTTCGTCCAGTACCAAGTTATGTGCAAGATAATAGAAACAAGTTATGTGCAAGATAATAGAAATGAGAAAGAGACAAAGATTTTTGTTCTCCCTCCGATTTTTTTGACACTTTTTGATCTACGTTTGACCCTTTGTCTTACTAAAAAATTTATAAAGATGGTTAGTCGCCACCATCAAGATGATTAGTGATCGAGGAGAATTAATTTGGTCAATTTATTAAGTTTCTCGCAAATGTGTAGTGACCACAACATGTGTAGCTCTGCCCCTTGCGCCATTCATGTACACATGGACTTAAATATGTCTCAAATACCGAGGGGTTATTTACAAAAAAAATAATTTGTTAACAAAACTTTTATTTTTAGAAATTTAAAAACCAATGCTAAAAAATTAACTTCAATGAAAAAAACCTCAAAATCAACTCTAAATTTAAGATTGAAAATTCAAATTTTAGCATATAAGCATAAGCAGAAACGAAAATATGGTGTGCGAATTTTCTAGCATTTTGATATGGAACTTTATATGTACAAAATTTATACATAAAACTTTTTTTTTGATATAGAATCTTTCTATGTAGAAACATCTCACATTAAAACTTACTATGAATGAATTTGGAACGAATTTAATAAATAATTGAACTAAAAAAACGAGCGAAAATGCTACCATGTGAACTTTCCCATTTATATGGAATGGGCCGGGCGAGTACATTTGCAAATGGGCCCATTTCCGTTGGCGGAAATTCAACGCGACGTGTGTTGGCGGAAATCCGACGCGATCACGGGGAGGCCCAACCGCCCAAGGCTCAAGCCAGTTTCTCATCCGCGTTGAACCAACGCGACGCGGCTCCCATCAGCGTTCTGCCCCTGCTACGGAATAAGGCCTCGATCAGTCTTAAAAAAATTTCGCCCAAAAACATCACATCGAATATATAGACATCTAAATATAGCATTAAATTTAAGATGAAACGTAAAACTAATTACATAGTTATGTGGGGAGTCGTGAGACGAATCTTTTAAGTCTAATTAGTTGATGATTAATCATAAGTGCTACAATAACCACATACGCAAATGACGGATTAATTAGGCTCAAAAGATTCGTCTCGCAGTTTCTAGGCGAGCCCTCAAATTCGTTTTTTCATTCGTATCCGAAAACCCCTTTCCATCAAGTTAAACGTCTGAAGTGAAACTCAAAAATTTTTATTTTTCCAACTAAACACCTCCTAATTTGAGAACTCACTTTATATCTTTTCGGTGTATTCCCTTTAAAAAAATTAGACCATATTGCCTATCTGATGTTCACTACACCTCCTGTATGTACAAGAAAAGTTTGGTAAAAAAATTTATAATGACATATCTTAACTAGTTCTAAAATTATAATGACATCCTTATAATTTTTCAAATAGTACTGACATATTTTAAAATTAGTAAATTTATAATTGTATGATATGATATAATTAACCCTATTTTTATTCTCGGTAGAAGTATAAACCGAAAAGCACAAGCAGAATAATAACATATCTACCCCGGCTGCCCTTGCGTTCTCACCACCTCATTTCCTCTCGCTCCGCCCCTCCGGTCCCCTCCCCTCCCCAACCTCTCCCCGCGCCGCCGCCGCCGCAGCTCGCACGCCCTCCCTCCCCCGCACGCCGCTCTTCCTCGTAGATCCTAGTTGGCCCGCAGAAGACACTACCCGCCGGCGATCCCACTTCTCCCTCCCACGCCAGAGGAGAGGCGAGGGGGAGGAGGACGAGGGGGACCCGAGTGGCCGCCGCCGCTTCCACCGACCTCGTCCCTGAGCAAGCAGCCATGTTTGGATCGAGCAGCCGTAAGAACCCCCCCTCCCCCCCCCCTCCCCCCCCAATCCTGCGCGCTTCTCTATCCCCTCTCGCGCATCCGCCATTCCTTTCGGCCGTGCTGCCCTAGCTAGGGTTTCTGGCTCCTCGTTGCTCCGCCTCGTATTAGTATTGAATTTATTATTTCCAGTAAAACTGCTCCGTAGATCTGCAATGCGATGCGATGCTCCGCGCTGCGTGCCGTATCACGGTGTTCATATCACGGGGGGTGTCTTCCACTGTCGATAGCATTGTGGATCATGTTTTCTGCGAATTAATTGCCTGCGATGCATTGCTTGTTAACTGTTTTCATTCCTGCAACGCAACGAGTGTATATTAGCATCTGTTATGTTGATATGATGCGATATGATCTGAGATGTCTGTTCCTCGCAGCATTTGGGCAGTCGTCCACTAGCCCTTTTGGCCAGACGTCAAGCAACCCATTCGGAGCACAGACAGGATTTGGCCAGGCCAGCACTTCCGCCTCCAATCCTTTTGCGCCAAAACCGTTTGGTAGCCCCACCTCAGCGTTCGGCGCGCAGACAGGAAGCTCACCTTTTGGCGCGACGTCCACTGGGGCCTTTGGCCAGCCATCCGCTCCAGCGTTTGGCGCCACGTCCACTGGGGCCTTTGGACAGCCGTCCACTCCGGCGTTTGGCGCGGCGTCCACTCCGGCGTTTGGCCAGCCATCCACTCCGGCGTTTGGCACTCCGTCATCCTCTCCATTTGGAAGCTCTACGCCAGCTTTTGGTGCATCACCAGCACCTGCGTTTGGCGCCACATCATCCACCTTTGGCAGCAGCGGTTTGTATTTTCTGGCATTCCTTTTATTTCTACAATATCATTTTCTTCAATTTAGAAAGCAGCGGTTTGTATTTTCGGATATTTACTAGATGCTCATATTTTCTCAACATTTCATTTCTACAATAGTAAAAGTGTCTATAAAGCTGTCCTAGCTCTCAAATAGGCCATTTCCTTTTCTGGTATGCACAGTTATTCAATCTTGTTTCTATAAATTGATGCTCCCACTATAGTTTGTGCAGAAAAAAATGCAATGCTTGAAATAATGTTCTTATTTGATTTTATTCTTTGACTGGCAATGCTGGTTGCCTAAGTTTGCTGAAAACATGAAAACTCTAGAACAGAGTTAGTATAGACTGTCTGTCTAGTGCCACTTCCTAGATTGTGCTATCCAGGACAACAGTTTGGAGCTGAATTTGCTATCTATATTGACTATTTTAAGAATATTTTTCTTGGGTGTTTGAAGTTTGTGAAAGGTGACGTGACAGTATTTCTTTGCAGTCTACGAAACAAAACAAGCAAGCAAAAGGTGATATAATCTTGAGAGTATTTCATCTGCCTTAAGTTTTCACTGTACTGTGTACCTACACTTCCTTTCGTGAAAGTATGAAATTTCAGTAACTTGTATGTGAATATGTGTGCCTGCCTCATTGTTTTTAAGAACAGTAAACGTTCTTGATGAGAGTAGAAAGGCTGACATGTGGATCTTGTAGTTCTCTCACAGTAGTAAATTCTACTGAGCATTTTGAGTAACCATGGTTATACCAGAAACATGAATCATGATGTGTTACAATTTCTACTTTTGTTATACAGATGCTCAGTTGAATTTTCCTGATAGTGGGCTATTGACAGCCCATGATGTTGTTGTTTTAATTGCTCTTCAGATCTTGTATTCTGTAGGACATGATATGACATAACAACCTGCAAATTTTCAGGATCATTGTTTGGACAAAAGCCAAGCTTTGGTGGTTTTGGTTCCTCTCCTAGCCAGTCCAGTGCTTTTGGGGGCACATTCCAGCAAACACAACCAGCATTCGGTAGCAGTGCTTTTGGTGCATCAAGCACGCCGGCCTTTGGCACCACAACCACACCATCCTTTGGTGCCACAACTACACCTTCCTTCGGCTCAACCACCCCAGCATTTGGTTCAACATCAACATCTTTGTTCGGTGCTACCAGTGCCCCAGCATTTGGTTCTACAGGCTTTGGATCTTCAGGTACCCCAGCCTTTGGTGCAAGTAGCACTCCAGGATTTGGAGCTTCGAGCTCAGCTTCGTTTGGCACATCAACTAGTGCTTTTAGCTTTGGCTCTTCACCATCTTTTGGTCAAACAACATCTACATTTGGTAGCACTCCTTTTGGAACATCTACGTCTCCTTTTGGTGCACAGACTTCTCCATTTGGTAAGTTCTCATTTTGTTTCTCTCACAATTATGTTTAACACAAATTGGCTTGCTTAGCTGTGACAGACACCATGTTACTGTCTTACCCTGACATGCTATAACTGTTTGACCCTGTGTCTTGCATCTGTGAACCTTTTCTTTCCCTTATTTTGTGCTGATAATTCAGTCTTTGTTGTTTTTTATCATGGTGATACCGCATTTCATCCATTCCATCTTGAATGTTTTCTTGTTGGGGTTTCAGGTTCACAGACAACAGCACCGGCATTTGGCCAAACATCATTTGGGAACCAAGCTGGAGGAACTAGAATTCAACCTTATAGTCAAACTCCTGATGCGGACAGTGCTACAAGTGGTGCTCAGCCCACTGCAAAGTTGGATTCAATATCAGCCATGGAGGCATACAAAACAAAGAGTCATGAAGAGTTGAGGTGGGAAGATTACCAGCGTGGAGACAAAGGTGAGTCTCTTTTTGGGGAGTGAGTTGTTTGCTTCATTTGCTATCTCTTGAACCATCATAGTTAATTGCATTTGCATGTTTAAAAGAAACGAAGTAACTATTATGTACTAGTTTCTGCTAGTTCCAACTGATTTTTTGTTGATTAGAATAACAAAATCGACTGATAAAACTAGCTCTTTTATGCTCCTGTAGTTCATTCTGCATTATTATATGTTTGGTTCCATATGCCTTTTTCCGTATCACTGTTGAGCAACTCTTGATTTTTGAACCTTCAGGTGGACCTAATCCTTCAGGAACTCCAGCAGTGACCCCTAGCTTCCCATCCGCACTGAACAATCAATTTCCCCAAAACACGGCAAGTGCATTCCCATCGACGTCTGTTAACAACCCATTTGCTGCCAAGCCTTCAACTGGTTTCGGTTCTACTTCAACATCATTGTTCAATTCACCATTCAATAATACATCAGCAGCAAGCTCCAGTCCGTTTGCATCAACTACAAGTAGCCCATTATTTACTCAAACAAGTAGTTCTCTGTTTGCAAGTTCCACTCCTGGTTTTGCTTCTTCTTCTCCATTCGGCACATCGTTAACAAACCCCAGTTCATTCAGTACTGGCTTGTCCTTGGTTAACACTCAATCAGCTGGGCTGTTTAGTTCATCCCCAGCATTTGGGCAACAACCGTTTAGCCAGGCACCATCAGGGTTTGGATCTAGTACGCCAGCTTTCTCTACTGGGAGCCTATTCAGCACACCTACCCCTGGGATGACTGGTGGACTGTTTGGCAGCGCACCTTCACCTTTTTCATCTGTAAGCATCTATATTCTAGCTATTTTATTATTTAGGCTAGGTTGATTTCCCTTCTAACACTGATACATCTATGTTCTATCTTATTCTCTTTTCATTTGCTCCTTATCTTTCCTTCTTAAAAGTATCAGTGTTAACACATTGACTTTGCTCCTGATTCAGACCGCGTTTCAACAATCTGCACCCGCTCAAACTCCAAGCATGTTCTCTTTCCAACCTCAAGCTCAGACAGGTTAGTGTTTTATCTCCTAACCAATCTCAGATTCTTTTACTTGATAAGCAAAATTGGATTAACTTACTTTTGTTTGTGTGCATGCATGGTTACTGTAGCTGCAACCGGTGGATTTCCTGGCATTTCCAACACTATGAATCAGACACCTTTTGGACAGCCGTATGATCTCTTTCATTTACTTCTTGAATGCAAATAATTCTTTTTTCCTTTTTTATTTCTTTCTTTTAGATAGGTGAAACCACTGGTTTACTTTAATATGCATTATGTTGAAATTAAACCACAGTGTGATTGTTCAAACTGATATAACGCCGAGATTAATAGAACAGGGTTTTGACAAGTATCACAATTTAGTTGTCCTCACAAATGAGTTTTGGGAAAGCCTATAATTTGGGACACATTATTATGACAGGCTAATGCATCATCCTTTAATTTATAACTTCCTGTTTCATATTAAATGCAGAACTCCTAGCCAATCCAATATGGTCATGCAGCCAGCTCTTGTTACAAATCCCTTTGGTACTCTGCCAGCCATGCCTCAGATGTCCATTGGGAATGGTGGATCAGCCCCTTCTGTTCAATATGGAATCTCAAGTTTGCCGGTTAGTATTCTTACAATCTTAATTGTTCTAGTAGAGTACATGGGCACCTACGCAGTAGTAGTTGGGTTGTTCACAAGTTCCTCTGCTGAACATTTCCATGCTATGAGTAGGAAAGACAAGAAAATTCCATGTGTTTGATAGAGACATTTGCTGCTTTCCAGGTTGCTGAAAAGCCTCTTGCGAGCAGGACATCATTATCCATGGTGGTTCCTAGGCATTTGTCGCAGAGAAGGATAAAAGTGCTTCCAAGAAAATATAATCCGATATCTGATGGCAAGGTATACTTGCAAGTTTGTGTCACAATATGTTTTACGCTTTTCTTTGTTGAAGTTTTCTCATTAAGAAAGCATTAAACATGATGATAATCTTTTTTTATCCCTTTAGGTCCCTTTCTTTGCTGATGACGATGAATCTCCTGCAACACCAAAAGCGGATGCCTTTTTCATTCCTAGAGAGAACCCAAGAAATCTCATAATCCGTCCAATTGATCAGTGGCCTTCACGTGGCACTGTTGACAGGCAGCCCATTCCTAAGAGTTCAGTTGATATCAATAAACATAAAGGTAATTCTTCTTTGTTCAGTACTGAAATCCTACATCACTGACATGCAATTTCATGTTAAATTTTTACCCCTTTGTGTCTCTCGTCCATGACATACGATGCAATGACAGCTTGCACGGTGTCGTAAATCATCATTTAGAATTGTTTGTTTCCTTCATTTTGCCTCTACTATCGCTGCATATTTAACTGTTTTGCTGTGAACCTAAATGTGCAATTATGAATTGCTAATTTAAGGATGTTTTGCAGGCGCTCAGGCTGAGGAGTTCAACAAGAATGTCCTTTCGCCAACCAGGTCTACTTTGATTGAAAATGGCATCCACCCTGATGACCGTGCATCAAATGGGCCTGAGATTGTGATAAGGCAAGGAAATGGTACTTCTGTTGAGAGGCTTGTGCCTAAGCTGGTGCATGCCGACTATTACACAGAGCCTAGTTTGGAGGAGCTTGCTGCCAAAGAACGTGCTGAACCAGGCTACTGCAGTCATGTTAGGGACTTCGCTGTGGGACGTCATGGTTATGGTAGCATCCAGTTTATTGGAGAAACTGATGTGAGGGGCCTTGATCTGGAGTCGATTGTGGAATTCAATAACCGTGAAGTGATAGTGTACAAGGATGACAGCCAGAAGCCTCCGGTTGGTGAGGGCCTGAATAAACCCGCTGTAGTGACTCTTATGAATATCCAATGCATGAACAAGAAGACAGGTGATCTGTACACAGAGGGTCCAAGGGTAGACAAGTACAAGGAGATGCTGGTGAAGAAAGCCGAGGAGCAGGGTGCTGAATTCATCTCTTTCGATGCCGCCAAGGGCGAGTGGAAATTCAGGGTTAAGCACTTCAGCTCCTATGGTTTTGTTGAAGCTGAAATTGGCACTTGCTAGTGTTCTTTTTTCTTTATTCGTTTTCCTATTCCTTGCTGTTGTAACTGTTGTGAAGGAGGATGCTCAATGGTGATGTAGTATTAAATAGCGCCTCCTTATGACGTGTTTGTGCTCTTTTTGAGTATGTAGCTGCTTTCGTCCTGCCATGAGTTTTGGTGTCTGTACTCTGTACATCAATACAGTTTGAACTGTACAGTTCATGGTGTCTGCAATGAAAATTATGCCATGCTAGCTGAGGTAATGTGAAGCAGATCCATTCTTGCGTTTTTTTTTATGCCAGATTGCCAGTGCAGCTCAAAGCGACGTTGCCGTGCAAATGCAACCTTTCGGCAATGGTGATTTCCTCCGGCTTAACAACGAAGGTCTGTTCAGGTTCCAAACTCAAGGCCCTCTTCGTTTTGGAGGAATTTTACAGGGATTTTAGAGGAATTGAAACTGTTTTCTCTGAAATTCCTGTAAAATTCATGTGATCCGAAGAAACCCCAACCTGAGAAAGAAGCATGAGGGTTGCGCTCTTAATCCAACGTCTTGCGGCATGAGCTGATGACTAGCTGTTTCAAAAATGGTTATATTTCTAGTTTGGAGAGATTCTTACCGGAATATAGTTTTTTCCGGGACTGGTCGGATTGCATGAAGTTATTACTTGTGTCAGGAACATGGATTGAGACGGTTTTGAAAATATTTGCACCGTCACCTTCGCTTACGCTCATGGTTATATTCTAAGTCTTAAATTATGAGTTGATTTTAGAGTTTTTATTATTGTTTGTTTTTCAATCCACTAAAAACACATTTAGCAAATTACGCATTTTCTATTAAAAAGCCAAAAGATACCTTCTCATACTGGATCAAGATTATCTGTGGTTAATGCCACCATGCCTTTGTCACAAACATGTGGGCACATGGTTCGTTGAGCCCACATGTCAGTTACAAAAGCACTATGCTTTTGACTGTAGAGAATCTCGATCCCTTCGTACTCCTGCATGTGAGACAACTCAATAATAATAAAACTTCATTTATCTATCTTGATTTACACACGTACTAGCATCGACATAAACCATAACATAACAGTGACACCTAGTTTACTAATAGTTCTTGGTGTAAACCGTGACAATCGGGACTCCATGCAGTCCGATCAGTCGCAGTGCTGCATGTACACCCCAAACTCGAAGTAGTACGACCTGCTCACGATCACGTCGGCGGAGAACTTGCGCTCGACGTTGACGAACATGGCCACCATCGACACCTCCGCGTCGTGCACCACGTTCAGCCGGAACCACCGGTCGTAGATGTCGCCGGTGATGGCTGGGCCATCGTAGAATCGGAGCACACCGCCGTAGACGTGTAACATCAGGATCGTAGCATGCTCGGCGCCCTTCTCGTTGTGGATCTGCATCACTGACACCCCCGATGTTCCGGATGGCACGTACCCGTACCCCTCGAATTGCCACACTCCTGACGAGTAGTCGTGGCCCTGCGATGATGAACATGTGTTCTTAGGGCATACATAATGCTCCAATGTGGAACGTGGCTCTAGCCTACCACGTCGGAGCATGCTTGCCATGCAGCTGTGGACCGTGTCTCCACTAAGCTCCAAGGATCTTGCAAAGGGCATCGGTTCCCTAGCCCAAAAAGTAGCAAAAAGCAACAGAGAGGAAGGAGAGAGAAGCGAAAAAATAGCAGAGGGAGGAGAGAGGGGCCAGATCTGCCCAACTCCGGCCGGATCTGCTGAACTCTGGACGCCCGGATGTGGCCGCCGCCGACCCTCGCGGTCGGCGCCGAGCTCTCCCGTGCCCCGCTCCCCACCTAGATTTGCCGCTGAAGACCGTCTCCGACGCGCCACTGCCGGGGCCGAGCTTTCCTGTCCCGAACGGGGCCGCCTCCGACCTCCATGGCTGGCGCCGAGCTCTTCCGCACCTTCTCCCCACCCTAGATCCGCCGCTGAAGAACGCTTCCGACGCGCCACCGCCACCAACCTCCGCCGTTGGAGCCAAGCTCTCTCGCCGCACTGGAGAGGGAGAGTGGTCGCCGAAGATGAGAGCAAAGAGAGAACGAGAGAGAGACAAGAGAGGGAGAGGGAGAGGGAGAGGGAGAGGGAGAAGAGAGAGAGCCAGGAGAGGGAGAGAGTGGGAAAGGAGAACAAGTAAATTTTTTTTTCATGGGACACATATAAAACACCGTGTACTATAAAGATAGTATCCTATGTGGCGCATATCTATTTTTCTCTATATGCATTCGATCAATCGATCAAGAACCCTGCATTGTACATGTCCTTAGTGATTAAAAAATTAATATTGAAAAATAAACTATATTATTTTTTAAAAAAATTTCTTTAAATATCGTTCAACACAAAAATTAGTTTGTTTTTTGAGGGGAACACAAAAATTAGTTAAATGTGACAGGTAAACAAAAGCAAAATTTTAAAAAGAGTATTTACCCGAGCCTGACTTCGGTGCGAGGGTTAGTGTGGGTGGCAGTGTTGAAGAGCTTGTCGGAGTCGTACACCCAGAACGTCCGTACGCCGTCCCGGTACCGGAACCACCGGCTCTCCGCCACGTCGTACGGCCTCTGCACCTGGAAGTCGCCGTCGGCGAGGCCCACCTTCACGAACCCAGCGGTAGGATCCCCCCCCCCCTCGGCCGCCGCCGGTTGAGGCTTGCATGGCCCGGCGACGACAGAGACGCCGCCGCCACGATGAACGCAGCAGCAAGGACAGGCCATGAGACAGAAGCCATGAATGCCATCAGAGAAATTTGTTTTTTGAAGAGGATTCTTCGACACAATTTAGATTATGAGCACTGCAGACCCGTTTATATAGTTGTTAGCACGATTGATGAACACAGTAATCAACTAGTGTTTTCGAAGTAGATTGTGTTCAATGTCTGACACGAGCGTAGATAAGTGCAGTGAGGAACTGAAGAACCAGAACGAAAACAATTAGCAAAATCAGCTCGCACGCCACGAACAGGAGTTTGAATATAGGGACGGCCGACGACAGCGTACGGCCGACGACTGCTTCCCGTGATCAGTTTGCAATTTTTTTTCAAAAGATCACATCGGATATCGGATATACGGACACACATTTTAAGCATTAAACATAGTATAATTATAAAATAAATTATAGATTCCGTCAAGAAACTGCGAGACGAATCTTTTGAGCCTAATTAATCCGTCATTAGCATATATTGGTTACTGTTAAGCACTTATAGCAAATCACGTACTAATTAGGTTTGAAAGATTCGTCTCACGATTTCCCCCATAACTATGTAATTAGTTTTAATATTCATGTATATTAAAAATTCGATAGGATATTTTTGGAAAAAAATTTTAGAACTAAACATGGCCTTAGCCAGTCGATTATTCATTTTCTTGTCTGATTTACCGAGTAAAAATGCTGCCCCTCCCATAAAAATATTTGTTATATAGCATAATATTTGATCAAACTTTTACAATTTCGATCATGGATTATATTTTTAAATGATTAACTTAAATATGACAAATGATATATATAGATTCTTCTCAAAAAATATTATCACGATATCACAAAATTATTGAGTTTTATGAATTATTTTTAATACAAAATTGCTCATCTGAGTTTTAGAAATTTAACCAAATCTTTTGCTAAATGATAAATATTTTCGATAAGAGGGAATAATAAATTTTACGATTTCACTGTGGTCAGATTATATAGTAGATTTTTTAATAAAAAAGACAAAAACTCACACCAACCGTTGTACTTAGTAATTAGTATCAGCCATGTTTTCTCTACTCGAGTCGTCAAAAAGTGCAGTGCCGATCTTGCCTTTTTGTGTTTCAGTACTATCCATTTGTTCTGCACTTCTGCTTTAGCGAGGGAGTGTTTATATTGAGAAAAATTTTAAGAGAATGTGCCACGTTAAATGTTTGATCGGATGTCGAAAAGGGTTTTCGGACACGAATGAAAAAACGAATTTCACGACTAGCCTGGAAACCGCTAGACGAATCTTTTGAGCCTAATTAATCCGTCATTAGCACATGGTGGTTACTGTAGCACTTATGGCTAATCATGGACTAATTAGGCTCAAAAGATTCGTCTCAAGATTTCTTCTGTAATTGTGCAATTAGTTTTTTAGTTCATCTATATTTAATGCTTTATTTAGATGTCCAAAAATTCGATGTGATATTTTTGGAAAAAAAAATTGGGAACTAAACAAGGCCTAAATTATTTGTGTTTGCAAAGCTGAGCTGGCTTCGGGCAAGTACAAGTGTTATGAGAAGAAAAAAAAACTATAGACAGACAAGAAAAGAATGAAAATGAAAAAACTATAGGCAGACAATAAATATTTGAAGCATTGAAAATGGTAAAAAAACATAGACAAATAAGAAAAAAAATGAAACAATGACAAAAGAAAGGCAGGCCAGAAATATTTGAAACATTGAAAATATTTGAAACAAAAGAACAGCACATGGTACTATCCACTGAGCTACAGGCGCTGTTGTTAGAGATAACTCGTAAGGTGGTGTTTTACGAGGGATTTATTTTTTTCCCGTGTTCCATACAATGTTTGGACGCTTATTATAAATAGTAAATGTAGACTATTAATAAAACCCATCCATAATCTTAGACTAATTCACGAGACAAATCTATTTAAGCCTAATTAATCCATGATTAGCCTATGTGATGCTACAGTAAACATGCTCTAATTATGAATTAATTAGGCTTAAAAATTCGTCTCGCGGATTATCACTTATTTATGAAATTAGTTTTTTTATTAGTCTATGTTTAATACTTTAAATTAGTGTCCAAACATTCGATGTGACATAGGGCTAAAAAATTTAGCCCCATCTAAACTAGCCCTAAGAGTCTCTAAATCTCCCGAAGGAACTAAATTTATGCATATTGCGTCATTGACCAACCACAACAAGGTAATTAACAGTACCATGTGCTGTTCGTCAGGTCATTCAGTTACAGAATCTAGGGTGATTAACGGTATACTTGTAAATAAAAAATAATTCATGAGTAAAATTTTTATATAAGTGTTTTTAGCAATCTAAATGTCAATGCTTAAAGACTCCAAAATTAACTATGAATTTAAGGTTAAAAAATCGAAATTTGATTATAAGAAATCAGATTTGACTTTCTTCCTTAGCTTAAATCGTGGCTGTCCAAGGTATACCATTGTTTCTCTGTCAATGGTTATTCTATGAGAGTAGTAGCTTGTTGCCCAAATATATTGCTCCCTTTATTTTATGTGAGAAGCCGTAGGATTATAAATTTATTTATATATCCATATATATATTTTATACGTGTATAAGTAAATTAGCTTATTAGCGTCCATATAAATCTCGAAAGTTGAAAGAAAAAACCTTATAAAGTGGAACAAGGTAGTACTACATTAACTCGTCAACATCTATAACCTCTTGCCTTGCCTACGACACCGCATCAGTTCCAGAGTTAGTTTCAGAGGATATGTTGATACCGGCAACAGTGGTTTTACGTGACGGATCTAGCCAACAAGATTAGGGAGGTTTAAACAAATTAGATAAAATTTCATCCCTCATTTCTACTAATCTTTGACATAAAATTTTAGGGAGGTATTCGTGTAGGCTCCAATAAATTTAAGGCCCCGCTACCCTATTGGATCCGCCATCGTACTGGTATTGCAATTCATTGGCGCTACTTATCTTACTAAGTACGGATTATTTTTTTTAGATAAAAGGGCTCTTGTGTGGCCAGTTGACCGATGCAAACGTGGTTGGCCAGATGTCTCTGAGAAGATCCGCCGATCGAGCACGAGCTAATTGTGTTCTGGGCGCCATTCCTGCCCCTTTCCTGCTGATGCATCTTGGTGTGGTGCAGGGCAGCGTTGAGGACGATCGGACAGTGCATGGCTATGCTACCTGCAAGTGCAGTTTGGCTGCAGCTGCTGTATGGTCACATGGAACGCTCGTTATTTCTCTCTCGGTGAACTTTTAGCTTTATGTATGGGTTAAATTTATACGTGTTAGGGACCTATAAACTTTGCAATAAGTGGCTATAGCTTATCCATTATAAAAAATGGAATGGAAGTTTATCCACATTCACGCCGGGAGAAAGGCGGATGCAGACGGAAAGTATTTTCGGCTAATGGATGTAAATAGGACGAACAGTCTAGTTGACGTGGACAAATAATGTTGGATCTAGATGTCGTGACAATATAATAATGTCACACCAGTCAGAATTTAACATGTTCAAATACGGTGCACGACTTACGTAAATTACACGTGTGCGTCCTAGCCATGCTCGAGTTTTTTTGCTGATCATAACGACGAGCAGTGCTATATGTACGATTGTCGTATGTACGATTCATGACGTGCAGCGACGGTCCAGCAGCGCACAGATCAGCGTGTAACGGAGCGGCAAATAAATCACAGCGACGGTGGCGAAAATCGTACGATTTTCTCGTACCCAAAGCAATTCCGCATAAGAACAAACAAAATCTAGATTGTTTCGCATCTTGTGCAAAATAAGCCAGGCCTGCGTTTTTTTTAAAGAAACATTTTCTTAGCCTTGTACTACTATGGCCGTGTTCGGCATGGAGGGTCTTAGTTAACTTATCTCTGGCACGAAAAACATAGTAATAGATTAGTACATGATTAATTAATTATTAATTTTTTAAAAATATAGAATATATTAATATAATTTTTTAAAACAACTTTACTATAGAAAACTTTTACAAAAAATATACTATTTAACGGTTAAAAAACTTATGTATGAAAAACGAGAGGATATAAGTTAACTTACCGGGGCATCAAACGCGGCGTGTATTTGCTTGATAAAATAACAAAGCAGAAGTGTAAAATATTCAGATGGGCCTAATTTGGGCTGGGCTCAAAGTATTCGTTTAAGCACATTACCCTCCGTCCCCTCCTCGCTCTAGCTAAACCCTAAACCCGTTCGCGCTCTCTACTTCCCGCCGCCGGCGGCCACCTCGAAGCCACAATGGTCGCCGCCGTCGCTGCCGCAGCTGATGACTCCATCGACTACAAGCTCTCCGCGCTCCTGGAGGAGGTGCGGCCGAGCGCCGCGGCGCTCCGCGCCGCGCGCGAGGCCGCGGATGCCGTCGCGGGCCTCATCAAGAGCGTGCCGCCGCAGCAGGCGACGCCGGAGGCCGTTCGTGGGTTCGTGAGGGACCTGGGGCTCGAGAACGAGAAGCTCGCGTTCACCTTCCGGCCGCCGGAGGCCGTGCGCGTCGCTGGGAGCCACGCCGCCGGTGCCGTCGCGAGGCCCGACATTTCTCTTGACCTCCTCGTGCGCTTGCCTAAGGTACGGGATTTGTCGCGGTGCAACTGCTTCGTTTGAGACTCGTTGGATATTGCAGTCAAATCGACGAAAGGTGTGATTTTTTTTTTGTTTTCATGAGAGCCGTGGGCATTGTACCTTCAAAATTGCGAGATAATATGTTTTGGTGGGCGTTTGGGAGGGATGTCCTTATGAGCTATGGCACAGAATTTCCTCATTCTTAAGCATTTCTTGTTAATTGATTGACAGATAGTACAGAGGCTGCTCAGTTGTGCTATATTGTAAAATGAATCCTGTTGGCTTAATGCGAAAGTTATGTAAAACAGCCCATAAATGACATACATTTTGCCCCAACATGTCACTTTGATTTACTCTGTTTCCCAATTCCCATATGTAAATTATTGCGGAACCCATTATCTGTTAAATTACACAAATTTTATTCTAATTCTCATGGTTTTCATCGTATTTTAGAAGACTTTGACGGGCACATAAGTTATGAAGTAAAGAGTAAAAAACATTTAAGCAAATCACTAAATATAATAATAAAAGTAAAATATTGCTATTTTGGCAGCAACGTAAACAAAATTTGGTCAAAATATGACGAAATTTTGAAAAAAGAACAGGTTTTTTCTGGAGGGCCTTCTGAACTTGGCGACAAACCCCCAACTAATAAGTTTCATGTTCTTTGATGAAATTACAAAACTACAACATGTGCCCTTTTAAAAATAATAGTCAGAACACGTAACTGTCATATACTATCTACAGAGATGACCCCACCTCTTGATTTATTGTGGATAGGATCTGTCTGGTACATTTAGTGCACATTATGTAGATGTTTCAAGTATCATGTTATTACTAAAGTTTTAAGTTACCATGTCATTGATCATGGAGTGATCTTTGATTTTTTATTTTCTGATGGTTCTCTTCAGGAATGCTTCCATGAAAAAGATTTTCTGAATCACAAATACCATGCAAAGAGGTGTCTTTACCTCTCTATCATTGAGAAAAGCTTGAGGTCTTCCCCATTAGTCCGGAAGATTTCATGGTCTACCTTCCTAGACGAGGCACGAAAACCTGTCCTTCTTGTATACCCAGGTTGTTCTTCTTCCCTTTTTCAACTTAATATGCATTAGAAGAATCAAATTTGATGCTTCTGCATGCATGGAGTTTCAGCCCTTACCTTTTCTTTTCTCATTTTTCACTACTTTATTGTTGCAGCAACAGAAATTGCAGAACTTTCTGGGTTCTATGTCAGGATAATACCGACTGCAAGCTCTTTGTTCAATGTTTCAAAGATGAATTTATCAACTAGAAACAATGTCCGTGCATATGGAAAAGGTTATATGCCTGTTCCGGAATTGTTAAATTGCTGTGATGTTGATAAGAATGTTCATTCTTTTGAACTATTACCATCACATATAGTTTTGACCTAGGAACTTTGTTTCTTCTTCCATTTAGTTTTTCTGATCGGGTTTGCATTACAGGTGGCATAAACCTGCCCACACCAAAGTACAATTGTAGCATATTGGAGGATATGTTCTTGGAGGAAAATGCAGAGTTTGTCAGTAGTTCGATTGCAGATTGGAAAGCCTTGCAAGAGGCATTGGTTTTGCTAAAAGTATGCGGTTCATCCTTTATTCTTGTTCATTTACTTATGAAAAGCAAGAATTAAATGCCCACTCATTTGGAATCTATTTCTACTCTGTTCAATTGTATGTTATTGTTACACTTTTTTTTTTTTGAAATGAGCAGTTCTTATAATTACTCCCTCCGTCCAAAAAAGACTTTATTTTTTGGTTTCCGTGTCCAGCTGATCATCCGTCTTATTTGAAAATTTTATAAAAATTAAAATAAATCACGTGTAAAGTACTATTTATGTTTTATCATCTAATAACAATAAAAATATTAATCGTAATTTCTTAAAAAAACGAAGAGTCAAACATTATTTATGCTCAATAAGTAGGACTTTTATAGTATTTATTTTTCCTGGAAGGAATTCTGAATTTCTGATATCATTTCCAAATGCAGGTTTGGGCACGTCAGAGAAGCTCAATATATACACATGATTGCCTCAGTGGATACTTAATATCTGCCATCCTTGTGTTCCTTACTGTGGACTCCGGGGGAGGCTTGATTAATAGATCAATGACAGCAAGACAAATTTTCCGCATTGTTGTGAAGTTCTTGGGTATATCTGTCTGGGCAACAGAAATTGATCAAATTAAAAGCATTTACTGATGTTAATATGTTGAAACACTTATATTTTCTTGTAGCAACTTCAAAGATGTGGACAAAGGGTTTGGTGATTCAGCCAACTAAGAAGCGTACAATCACCAAAGAGGTCTGTCACAATTTTTGTACATGTATTCTTTGCCTTACTACAAAAACATCATATTACTCCCTCCATTCCACACTGTAAGATTTTCTGACCTTGTCTAGATTCATCCATAGAGCAATGTATATGTTTTGTATATGTATTTAGAGATTCATTAGCATCCATATAAATCTTAGCAGGGCTAGAAAGTCTTACAACGTGGAATGGAGAGAATACAAGATTGACACCTTGTGCTTACATATGCTTATCTTGCTACACATTCCATGGGGGCCCTGCACATGTGTGTCTAGTATCATCATATGCTTACATATGGATTATATAGTTCCACAGTTCATAATGCAACTCTGGATTCATCTGTTACTTGCAGTGCTAATGATTTCCACAGTGTGATTACATAGTTCAGCCTTTGCATTTGTGTGATCTCATGGCTGCCTATTTTGTCAGGACATGGCTTGTTTGCTGAAAACATTTGATGTTGTCATCTGTGATGTCTCTGGACATGTAAACTTGTCATTTCGTATGACGAAATCAGCTTTTATAGAGGTACCAATTCTTTTCTTGTTTTAACTCAGTTTCCTTTTATCTCTATATTGTTCACATATCAATAAAGTTTCTGCGCTTATGACCTACAGCAGAAACTTTATTGTAGTTATTTTCTTTTAGCTCTTTCCGCTCGCAAACTAATTTGAGCTGCACTGTGATAGTTCATGCCTTAGACTAATGGTTTTGTATATCCAGCTTCAAGATGAGGCAGCGTGTGCGCTTAATTGCCTTGATAAATGCAGAGATGGTGGATTTGAAGAACTTTTTATGACCAAGGTTGATTTAGGTGCTAAATTTGATTCATGCTTGAGGTATGTTGAATGAAACAAATATGATGCATCACTTTCATGCATACTGTGCTCTGCACTTTTCTGGAGCCTTCATCGGAGAGAACAGTAGGACATGTTAAGCCCATGTATGCCCTTGCAATTTCATAGTAAGCAGTGACTTTTATTTATTCATATATCTATTCTAGAAATCATATGGTTCATACAGTTTGGCCGACAACACTAGTGTTACACTGAAAAGTTGCCCTAGGGGGTTAGGTCACGGAGTTTTATTGAGCTATTTTTCTTGACTAGTATAAATTCATATATCGTAGAGTTTTCCATCAGCTTGCAAGTTGTGATTTCAAAGGCTATCCAATCATCAATACAGAACAAGCTAATAGCTGATCAAGTTTGCACTTATATCACTTTCTGTCAGGATAAACTTGAAGGGAAACTCTAAAGTTACTAGATTAACCTTTTGCTTGGATGATTTGTCTTGGAGAGAGCTTGAAAAGGATGTCCAGTCCTTGCTGCAACAAGGTCTGACAGATAGAACAAAGATGATCCGTGTCCTGTGGAGAAGCACACCTTCTGAATGGAACATAATGGATGTATGTAGTATAACTTTTATTAGCCACTTTTCATTTGTATTTCAAGCCAGTGACGAGCACACATTTATAGGGGTTTTCAGAATTTGGTAGCAGTCCTCTGCTTGTTGGCATAATGCTTAGCTCATTGGAAAAGAGTTTCCGTCTTGTTGATATTGGTCCAAATCCTGAGAATCGAGATGAGGTACTTAGATGTTCCTTTAAAATTATGAAGCTGTAATCAATTGTATGTCTTGTAGTATAAAACACTAATATTCATTGTTCTTGTAAATCCCAAGGCTATCAAATTCAGGAGATTTTGGGGTGAGAAAGCTGAACTTAGGAGATTTAAAGATGGAACTATTGCTGAAAGCACAGGTAATGTTGTATTATATGTTCTATTATTTACTATTTCCTATGAAGAACATACATCATTTTGAAACAAGCTCCTAATGGATCCTACCATCTAAACTGCAGTGTGGGAATCTGAATCTTGGGAGAAGCACACAATTATTAAAAGAATTGCTGATCATGTGCTTATCAAGCATTTGGTCTTGCAGAAGGAAGACTTGATTCATGTGGTTGATCAGTTAGACTTTTGCCTCCTGGTTGGTGGCCAAGGTAGATTTTGAGCTTTCTACCTGGTGGAATGGTGGTCTACATATCCATGGTTGTGAACTTGATTTAAAATATGCAGATCCGGTCGCATCTTCTGGAGCTTTGTTTGAAGCCTTTGATACTTTAGCAAAGCAATTGCGCCTATTAGATGATATTCCTCTTAAAATATCTACAGTGCAACCTCTAGACCCAGGTTTGATAGATAAATTTTGGATTTTTTATATTTACTCCATCATTATTTTCTCTGATACGGCATTTACTTCTGTTTCACTTTTATTTTGTCCTAGCTTTTAGACACACATCTGTGTTTCCACCTGAGCCTCATCCGTTGGCATATGAAAAAAAATCTTCTCAGAGGCTGCCAAATTTTACAGCAACTTGCATCCAATCATTAGAAGTAATGATTCAGGTATAACGCCACAAGAGCTGTAATCTTCTGTACCAGTTAGTTAGCCAGGCCTCATTGTGTTCTTACTTAGGTCTCTTTCTTTTTCTAATCATTTCAAAAACAGCTAGAGGGATCTGGCAACTGGCCCTTGGATCCTGTAGCTATGGAGAAGACAAAATCTGCATTCCTTTTAAAAATGGGTGAAAGGTATTTGGGTGGCTTTAATAAAATTTATAGTGTTTACATTGTCTCTTTCCTTTGTTGATTCAATCTGCTGTTATTTCAGTCTGGAGGATCGAGGAATGCTTGTTACAGCCAGTGAAGATGAGGTCAATGTTCTTACATCTGGATATTCGTTCTTGCTCAAAATATTTCACGAAAGAGGTTTGCTGTTACAAAAACGAGGTTAGCTTCTCATTGTATATGCATTTTTTTTTTGTCTTTTAGCCCGCTTTCTGGAAGTTTTATATTTGTATTTTCATCACCTTGCAGCTGGAGATGATAAAACACAAAATGTTCCATCAGAAGACAAGGAACTCTTTTTGCGGAGCCAGCACTCAAGTATGATAAATGGTTTGCATGGTCGTTACCAGGTGTATGGACCAGTAGTCAGGTAATTGTCTATGTTCCAATGGTTGATAATTGAACAGCTCATACCTGAAATATGACGCTTACTACACCCATGCTTATGTTGTATATGTTTCAAAGGCTAGCAAAACGATGGATTTCGGCACATCTATTTTCTTCATTTATCTCAGAGGAAGCAGTTGAATTGTTGGTTGCATACCTATTCTTGAAGCCATATCCATTCCATGTCCCTTCTTCACGGGCTGCTGGGTTTCTGAGGTACCACTCTGGAACCTTCTGTAGGATCTCATATCAGCTTCATTTTTTTCGTTATGTAATAACTGATAGTAACCAGTAATCCTACGAGTTAGCTTAACCATGTCTTATTTCAGGCAAAAAAATGTCAAGTGTTTATGATTGTGTAAATATGGAAGAAGACAACATTCATAAGATCCCATATTCATCAAAGGAAGCACAATAATTTTATGCCAAACCATGTCTTCAGTATAATATTTAGTCATAATGTTGTGTAGTAGGAATGATATGCATGTTTGGAATGAGGAGCGTGTTCTATTTAATTGGTATATATATGATAAGAACCAGTTATGTAGTCCTGCTGTTAGGGATGGGCACACCTGCCGGTAATGGTTTGCCCATTTTAGATGAGTTAAGTTCAGTTTTTGGGCTTCAAAATGAAATTTATTTCATTTGGTTGAACTAAATGGCCCAACCATTGTCAGCCCATGCCTATCCCTATGTGATGTTGGTTATTTTGTAATAAATACTCCAGAATAACGAGGACCTTTTATCAATAGTTTCTTTTACTTAAATACGAAGCTTATAGGCTCGTGAAGTTATCTTGCTATGTTTCAGTATTTCCTGTTCCCTCTTTCCTATTTCCCTAGTTACTTGTAAATCAATGGAAGTTATACAAATTATCTGACCAATTATTACAAATTGACAGGTTTCTGCGATTACTTTCTAGTTTTGACTGGACTTTTTCACCCATGATCATAGACATAAACAATGACTTCAACTTGAAGGATGAGAAGGACATAAATGTTAGTACTCTTTTCAGTTTTGTTTCTTTATTGAATCTTAGGCTGATACCATACTGAGTGACTGATCGATGCAAGTACAGGAGAACTTTATGCTGAGCAGAAAATCTTATGAACAAAATCCTCACGATATAGAGCGTGCAATGTTTCTTGCTACATCATATGATAAGTCATCTGAAGCTTGGACAAAACATTCACCAAGCAAGCAGGTAGGTACTTTATTTCCTGTACAGTGGAAAAGATAATTACTGTTTGGGAACTGAAGTTTAATCAAAGATATCCTAAGGAAACAGAAACATGTAATATATGTACTATTTCCTTCTTGTACAATACAGGCATCTTTCTCCCTTTAGTACTCAAGATTTACACTGGTTTCAGATGGAGTTTCTTTATTTCATTTGTTCACCTCCTATCTATTTTATAAACCATAGGTTCTTAAACGGATGGCTTCTTACGCTAAAAGCAGTGCAGAGCTTTTAACAAATCTTATACTACATGGTCAATCAGGCCAATATACATGGGAGGTAATCTCTCTCTCTCTTTTTTTTTTTTGCCATTGCTTGATTCCTTTTATTTTCTCCTTTAGTTCTGACTAGCTATGACTGTTGTTTACACAGTGTGTCTTCAGAACACCTTTAAGCAATTATGATGCTGTTATTCTCCTCCACCAAGAGAAGCTTTCTCGTCCTCACCATGTACTTTTTCCTGCTGAGACCCCTAATGGTTAGTTCACTCATTCTGGTTCATCAAATAAGATCCAGTGTGGTCCTCCTTTTAAGTTTATGCATGCCTATCTTTGTGTCGACTTGGAGTGCATCAAATGGATAAAAAAAACCTGCCCTGTTTTCATAGTTTACTTGTTACAGAACTCTGTTTTTTTTTGTGAGTTGTATTAATAAGCACAAACACAAATTTGATATCACTTCTGCAATTAGTAGGAAACAGCTGTGCATTTCCTGTTGAACAGAACCCTGTTGTTTTTCTTCATATACATTACATACAATTTCTTACCTTCCTCTTTTCTGGATGCAAAAATAACCTTTATTACGGCCTTGTAGGTAAGTTGGTAATTTGTGGCAAACCAAGTAAAGATTTCCACCCTTACATGCCACTCAATAAGGGAGTTGTGAAAAGCTTGCATGATGCAAGAGAGAAACTTTTGGTAAATTTTGACCCAACCACATACTTCTTGCGAGATTTGAAGGTAAGTTTGAAGCTCTTGACTTCATGTAAGCTTTTTACATCCATTCAGAAGGAAAATAATTTATGTATTTTTATAGTGTGCGTTTCCTAAGACCTTCAAGCTGTGGTATGATTCAATTGGAGGAGATGCGGTTGGTCTAACATGGGAGAACTCAAAGGTATTACTCCAACAATTGAAACTCTTCTTTTATCCTTATATAAATGCCCCTTTGGTTCCAACTGGACAAAATTTGAATGTAGTGCGACTTGGTTGCAATGAACTTTTTATTTATCACAAATTCAGAAGCACTAAACTGACTCAATATTTACATACGGCAGAAGCGTGGCAGAGATGAGGCTGATGAAACCATGCTAGAGCCAGCATCCATCCTAAAGGAGGTTGGAAATGCTGGCAAAGGTTTGGTAAGGGGCGTATATCTCCTCAAAGCCCCAAAGCTTCAGTAAACCATAGAAGACTCGCCAAAGCTTTGTGGAAAGGAAAGCCTTTTGCTGTTTGTGCAATAACACAACTTCTAACCTATTTTCTTACACTGGCAAAAGGCAAGGCAGTGGATTCAATGGCACCGAGTTGACGTGCTGGCAATGGATCAACATGTAACAATGTACTCATAAAAAGGAATGGTTGTGTTTAGAACCGAGTTGATCAGGCTATAAAAAAGCATGTATCCAAATTTTGATTCTGAGGTAGATAAAAGTATAGCAATGCAATTCTGATCCTTGCATCACCGTTGTTCCAGTTTGAATATTGTTAAGGCATACCCCATCTTGTGAAAACTTGCATCTGAGCTTGTCAGTTAATGTGCCAAATGTTATGTCGATTTGCCTTTTGGAATCAAGACAGGTTTAGGTACTGAAATAAGAATTGGGCATTTGACTGACTGAACTAGTATGACTGTAGGAGCATCTACGCGAGATAATTACATTGATATGTACTATAATCACCTAATCCAATCGTTTTACTTTCATCTAGAACTACGAAAGATTTGTGCGGCTAACAACTGATGTATTTTCCTCGAGTTCCACATAAAGCAAATTTTCAGGGTAATATTGGTAGTACATGTTTAGTTTGGACTGCCGTCACTAAATATCCCTTTTCTATCTGAGTTACTATCTTAGATCTAAAATATAAAGATATGTAGGTTAATTTTTATATTTTGGGTTGATTTGTATTCTCTAAGCATTTGATTAACTCTCAAATCATTGGAATAATTGAAACCACAAGAATTAGGACAAAAGTATGTATATAGTGATTTAAATTTTGAATCCTAAAAATGTTTATATTTTAGGATAGAGGGAGTACGTTCATTCTGGGATTTATTTTTATTGTAGTTATTTTTAGTCTTTGTTTACTAGATCGCTAAGAACATCTATATAAAAGTTTTATTCATAAATTATTTTTCGTCTAGAAATATTCCGTCTTGCTTTTTTTTGTAAAAAAACATCCGATGACCGTATGTTAAATATGGTCAACATTAGGCAATTGCAAACGCCATAGCGTCCACCCCACCTAAAATGGTACTACATCCGTTCCTAAATATTTGACGTCGTTGACTTTTTTATGCACGTTTGACTATTCGTCTTATTTAAAAAAATCAAAATTATTAATTATTTTTATATCATTTTATTTATTGTTAAGTATACTTTTATGTATATATATAGCTTTACATATTTTTCAAAAAAAATATATAAGATGAATGATCAAACGTATATAAAAAAAATCAAGAGCGTCAAACATTTAGGACGGAGGGAGTAATTATCAGAGGAAGCGGGATTGATTCCTCAAATACTTAATGTTAATGGACAGTGCAGAACTGGAGAAAATTCAAAGCAATTTTAGATGATGCAGCATTCAGGCATCAATTCCTCAAATATGCTCAATTCATAATGCAACATTGGGGAGAATTCAAAGCGATTTGAAACACATTGGGAAATTCAATGGGAAACGGTCGATTTTCTCAAATATTCCATGTTAATTCACAATGCAACACCGGAGAAAATTCAAAGCGATTTGATAAGCATTGTGAAATTCAATGGGAAGCGACCGATTTCTCATATACTCGATTTTAATTCACAATTCAACACTTGAGGGAATTCAAAGCGATATAAAATTTCAAACTAAAAAAATAATTTTGAAAATATGATTTTTGAGAAGCATTGGAAATTCTTGCTCTAAAAATTCAAACTAGAAGAATATTTGAAAAAAATATCAAACTAGAAGAATATTTTGAAAATATAAGCATTGGAAATTCTTGCTCTAAAAATTCAAACTAGAAGAATATTTGAAAAAAAAAATCAAACTAGAGGAATATTTTGAAAATATAATACAATTTTTTAGAAGCACTAGAAATTCTTGCTCTAAAAATTCAAACTAGAAGAATATTTGAAACAAATTTGGAATTAAAAAATTCAAAAATGCTTTCGTTGAGAGTCGAACTCAAGACCTCCCGCTTACTAAACGGGTGCTCTAACCAACTGAGCTACGAAAGCTCATATGATTGAAATTTAACAAGTACTTATACAGACGGTGATCCAGTGTTTTTTGTCACTCTTTCAATATTACCTCATCGCACCGAAAGCAGTTAATTTTAATTATATAAATTAAAATAAAAATTGAAAATAAATTGCTTGTCGAGTCAGAAGAATTAAATTGTGGTCAACGTACAATTGATTTGGAAAAATATACGTTGCATGATACAGATTATAATTGAGAACCGTAAATTGTGCTCAGTATCATAAATAAATTAAATAAAATAGATAGTATTTTTTAACAAGGTAAGAGAAGGCGGAATATCAGTTTGGTTTCTTTTTTAAAAAAATAGAAACATGCGAAACATCTACTCGTTTCTTTTTTGAAATATTTTTGTGTCCTATTTAAGCGAAACATTTTCTTGGTTTCTTTGTAAAAAAACAAAAACAAAATCTTAACTTTGTTGTGATTGTATTTTTATTGTTAACTGTATTTCTACTTATATTCATTTTCTTTTAAAAAATAAAAGTAAATTAAGCATACGACGAAATCCACGCCGTGTATATGGTGCTGCCAAAAACACATCGTCTCTATGGCGCTGGAAAAAAAATAAATCTTGCAAAAAAAAAACGCATCGTCTATGGTGCTGAAAAAAAAATCTTGCCCCAAAAAACACATCGTCACCAGGGCAACGAAAAACAGAAAATAAATCCAGCAGGAGAGAGGATTTGTATTTTTGTGAGCACGCGTGATATGCACTTGTTCTGTTGCGACCTGACGAAACTTTCCGTCTTTTTATAATAGAGATTATAAATATATGTGGAACTTATGTTAAAACTTGGAACCAAGTTAGCCAGATTTCATGCGACTAGTAACATAGTGCTGACCATCTTTTGCTAACCAAGACGAACACCTGAAAAATTGTATACGTATAGGTAGTACGTCAAAAACTACTAACCAACTCAATTGTGTAGGGGTACAAATGGGAGGAACATGAACATCAGAACACAAAAATACGCCAGAATATTTGGCAGAAAATTTGCGTGAAATTCTCCTCTCCGCGTGCAATTCAAAAATCACGGGGGCGATTTTGATATATTTGAAATAAAAAATAATTTATAAATAAAAATTTTATATAGGTATTCTTAACGACATAGCTGAAAAATAAACTTTCGTAAAAAAACTCTAAACCAATTCTAAATTTACGTTAAAGATTTAAATTTTAGTTTATAAGTATAAATAAAAGCGAAAAAAATATGTGTGGCCATCATGGTAATCTCAAGAGTGAAGTCACCATTCATCTTATTCAGCAAACGAAGCTAGTAATTTATATACATATGAACGCTGCTGGAATGCGGCGAGATGTAACAGACGTGTTGTCCTCTACGCAGCCGCCGGCGCCGGCGACGGCGGGGAGTCCTCGGCGGTGAACCCGACGGCGGCGAGCATGGCCGGCCAGCAGCCGCGCGTCACGGCGCGCACGGCGCGGCAGCACCCGGCGACGAGCCGCGTCGTCTCGCCGTCGAGGAAGAAGAGCACGATCTCGTCGGTGCACGACCGCAGCTCGGACATCGCGCCCCAGCACTCCACCAGCCCGCCGCCGCCGTCCAGCTCACCTCCGAGGGCCACAGGCGCCAAGAACGCCGCGGCGTCGGCGAGGGCGAGGGCGAGGAGGAGCACGCCGGCGGCGAGTCGCGGGACGGACGCCATTGTTTTGCTTCGCGCGGTGATCAAATCGACGCTGACTACTGTGAACATTTTTTATAGGCGGATGGGCGCATGCATGGGTTAATTACGTGATTAGTAGTAAGTAGTAACGCGCCCACGCAGGGGATGTGATTAATTAACTGAGTGATTAGTCGACGGCGTGCATGCAACTTAGTGGAAGCGAAGGGACTAGGAGGTTTTGTGGGACTTTTCCGGCTCACTCACCCAAGGATTTGATTTTCTTTTTCATCGATTCTTCCCCTCACGACAAAATCTCCTAGCCATCTCGATCGGTATGTACCATCATCGATGAGATACTAGACGTGATGGAGGAGATGTGGCTCACTCCTCGAATGCTCGACAACGTCGTGATCTCCGAGGCATTCGCAGGATTGGGAGCAGAGGGAGGCGGCCGATTAGAGATCCATAGAGATAGACCTCTTGCGTTACCGTGTCGCAAGAGACGTGGCAGAGTCTGTCGTCCATAGCTGCAGGGCCGCTTTTGCAGCTGCGGTGACCGCGAGGCAAGCTTTTATGTCCACAGGTGATGTCAGCGAGCGTGACAGGGATATCCTGGATGGCGTCGACCTCGACCCTCGTGTCGACTGAGTCCCCGTCATCTTCTCTCTGGACCTCCATGTCGACTCCCGGCATGCGAGATCCTGCGCCGGTCACAACCTTTACATCGGCTAGTACCGACCCGGCATGCTCACCGCGGGTTTTACCTCGTCTGGGATGCCTGGACCAACTCACTCTACGGTATCCCTACGACACGCTCTTCCTAGTGACTAGGTCCTCTACGCCACCGCCGACAAGTGGCCGGACCAACGTATCCCCACCAGTAAGGCTAGCCTCTGGACCTGTTGATCATCTGGCTCGTCTGCTCACTTGGATCCGCAAGCCCGTCGTCATGCCGCCCAAGGTGCGCATGCTGGCCTTCAACCCCGATGCCACATTCTCATTCGGAACAAACGTACTCTGCTGCTGGGTAGACCTCCTCATCGGCATCCAGACATGTGATTTGTTCATCACCGCAGAGCTAGTTCTCGGTTTCATCCCATTGTCGAAGGGGTGTTCTCTAAATTCTCCCTACACTTAATGTGGGCCAAGAAAGCTACCAGAGGAGTAACAGTCTATATGTTGTGGCAACAATGATGTCATCAGGTTTGTCTCCATTGATGTCTACCACGCAAAGCGATCTACCAACATCAATGACCTAATCATGACCACATGGTCGTTGATGCCTAACCTCAGGAGACTATGTTCTGTATTAGAGACCTCGTCTGGCCTTCTGGCCTCAAGCTAATGTCGTTGTTCATGCTGGTGTGCCCTGTCAGCATTGTTGAGGACGATGTTGTCTACCTCTACTTGGACGAGGACCTCATGTTCATACATACTCGGGAACACATGGTCAACATGAACGTGCGGCGTAGGGAAATTTTATCGTTCTCCAAGTTTGCTATAGAGATGAGACTTCTTTCTTGCTTCTTTCCAAGCAACTTCAGTTCCTATTTCATGTTAAACTTCACTGCAGCTTGCAAGCAACTAGCATTCTAACATAGTTATGTGGTTTAGTCGGGGCATGAAGTGATTAAGTATGTGGTTTAGCCGGTACATAAGCTGCCAATTTTCATATTATTTTAGTTGTACATGTTAGAATTGGGTTCTTTGACCACCTCAATTATTAACAAATATTTTAGTTACTAGAAATATATGACGTTATTATTGTAGAATATAAGGTGCATTCAGAAGAAGTGATTTGTTTGCTCGCATTGATTATACTTGGTTTCCCAACCTTTATATTGTTATGTTGCATAGAGTTTATTGTGTGTAAATTACTCTGAAGTCTTCAGTATGACTTAAATTTAATTGTTATTAGCAAATTCTAGTCTAATATGTTGTTAGTATACTAAGTTTGGTTTAGTACGTTGTTTGATATAACTCCAGTTCGTGTTTCTTTGGAATGAACTTCTAAGTAAGAAGTCCGAGAAATAGCTAAGAGAAAAATAGGAGAATGAAATTTAAGAATTATAAAAAGCTAACGACTCAAATACTGATAAGTTAGCATGACCATCAGCTGATGAACTACTGTGTGAACTAACACTGAATTAAGATTGTACTATCAAACTGTGGCTTCTTAATTTGAACTTAAGATTGTTATATCTGTGCTAGTCCTGTTATTATTCTTATGTGAGGGATTATGTTGGTGCAGCATAATAACAATTAGACTACGCTATCAACGTTGCTAACTGATCATAATTATGACGAAAACAATGCCAATACACTAACTATCAATATACATATCTACTTGCATATATTTTGATGCTATTATGGCACGTAAAATATATATCAAATCCTTCTAAAAATTAACAGTGAAACCGAATTTGTTAGTTTTAATACACATTAGGTGCACTAAAAACTATTTGTGCTAATTATCCTTTTGAATTTACGCTATCAATGTTTGCTTTATGTGTTTCTAAAAAGGAAAGCTTGTGTGATGTATGTTGTTAACTAGCTCTCATTCAATTTGACATAGAGTAGTACATCCATCTTATGACACCATACACCACATTAGATAGTAAGCTAGATTATACTAGATTATTCTAGACTTTACTTAGTAGGGCATGAACATACATATGAATACTACATTTTTCTAGAGATCTCTATAATTTTGTACTACTTGGCTATTGTTTCATGAGCATTTGAGAGGCTTAGTCATGCATGAGTTAACTAGAAGTTTTTATAAATGAATTAGATTCTTAACCATGCATGAGTTAGTTAGAACCTTCAAGAAATGCATTAGCCTCATAGCCATACATGAGTTAACAGAAAGATTCAAGAAAATAAATTAGCTTCAACAAAAAAAATGCTAATATTTTGAGTTAAGCTTTACTGTAATGTAAATGTTGTTGATAAAGGAATTCCATCTTATCCTAGCTTATCAATAGATTGTTCTAGATAACATTGTGGTAGAAAAATCTATGGTATGTGCTTAGAGAACAGTGTTTTAAGAACAGAGTATTAGTAACTCGGTACTATTTATACATTTTGATGTTATCTTCTTTTCTTGCCTTGTAATACATTCTGAGATAGTTTGTGTCTTTTATCCAACGGATTGCAGCAACATGGATGGTTCTATCTGTTCTTATCCCCTCTTACTATAGAGTTTCAACCACAAAGCTGGATTCCTAAAAGGTCACGTCATCATAAAATTACAGTCATCCGATCAAAAACGGTTAGCTTTGGATCTGTCATCACGTGTACATAGATTTCAGCTCATGAGATCCACTCATCCTCTTTAGCTCAAAAGACCAGACATGCTCCTCCCACCACTCCGCGCGGCTCTCCTTTCCCCGCTGCCCTGCACCGCGCCGCGCACACATGAACGACTCTCCTCTCCCCGCCACCAGCGCCGGTCCTCCCTCCTCCTCCCCCAACCCCGCGGCTCTCCTCTTTGCGCCGCCCTATGCCCCGCCCACGCATAGATGAGGATTCATCATCGCACCAGGCCCCTCGCCTCCCCTCGCGTGGCTCTCATCTCCCCACCACCGCATCGGTGGCCCCGCCGCCCTAACACCCTTCGTCAGCCGCCGATGACACTATATCTGCACTGACCACCAGCGACGTTGTGCCTGTGATGCACTGTCCGTGCGTTGATTCGTCGTGTCGGGCCCCTCGCCTCCCCCCGTGCGGCTTTCCTCTCCCCGCCACCCTGGTGCCCTTCGTTGGCGGCCGCCACATCAGTGGCCCTGCAAAGCATCACACACATCTCTAAGGCCATCTGGAATCAATGCTCAGTTTCAGCATGCAAATGATACTGTAGAACGCCAATATCCTATTGTCATGGTAAATTGATCCACCCTCAAACATTTCCATCCACATCCTGTAGTGAGCAATTCCAATCCAAGCCAAATATCATCCATTATGCAGTACGCTGGCTACTCTCGAGATGAAAACATCTCCAAGGATCCAAGACCATCAAATCCAATCCAATCCAGCCTGAATATAACCGAGACATTAGCGACTACTCCGAGATATGTATTTGTTCATTGTGCTTGCAATCCATTACAAATTCAAATTCTTAATTGATGTTATAGTTCTTATTATAAATCTAAAACTGCACGCATGTCAATCGTTCATACTAATGTTTAAATTTTTGAAATTTCTAATATGCCCGCAGCAATGCGCGGGTATCAACTAGTAACTAATAATATGCACACCACTCCTGTTGTAGCTGCTCGTGCTTCTCGTGTTAGTAACACTCAGATTTGTGATTCTTGGAGCAGCGCTATTTGTGATGAAGTGGATCCAAGTTCTAACCCTGAAGAGTTGGAATCACCAAATGTGTTCCATCAGGATCATGATGAGCAACAAACACAATGAAGATGAACTCCTCCCCGACATCCCTTCATGTGACTTTCCTAAAGCTATATCATTTAAATTCCTAGATGAAAAGCTAAACCCCTAAGCCAGAATAGGATGAACTTGAGGAGCACAGCCTTAGCCGTGTTAAAGATACTGAAGACTCTGTTGATGCTAAATTTGTGAAGTATAGTATGTTCAGTTTTCCTTTTCTATAGACGTTATATCTTTTATTTGGGAGAAATGTATGTATTTACAAGTTATGTCTTCTACAGTTTTACTTGGCAGATCTCTGTACCGCAACATATGTGTTTCTGTTGCAGCTAAGCATGTCTCTGGTGATAGTACAACTTTTGGTCTTGTTGTTCTATCATAAGCTTGTTTCCTGCTGAAGCACTACTGGGTTGTAGTTTGTTACAGTTAAAGAGGATGATTTGTATAATGAAGATCCAGCAACCCCATGCATGCCTGCAAGTGACATGTTTGAACCTGGGAACTATTGACAGAACAGAACAGAGAACTTCGCTGTTGTCTGCTTCAGAAACGCAACCATTCAAGATGGTCAGAAACTGAACGCTTCTCGTTTTTACAATCTCAATCTGTGAATGGTGTACAATCTCACAAAGCAAACGGCAAAGTGAACGTTTGGCTTCTTTCTCTAAAAAGCCAAATGGCATATTTAAAAACAAAAAATAATTTATGTATAAAAATTTTTATATGTGTTTTTAGCAATCTAAAAGTCAAGGCTAAAAAACAAAGTAAGATGAAAAACCTCAAATTTACTCTCAATTTAATGTTTAAAATCCAAATTTTGGCACATGATTAATAAGTTGTTCTCAGTTCCTCTGCTATATTTTATCCCCCAAAAACAGATACTTGGCACATGATGGATACTCCCATCTTGCTAGGATACTGCCCTGATTAAGCTAGCTAACAATCAAAACAAGCTTGGATTACAGGATTAGTTATAAATTGTTCTGGCTTACTCTTATCACATTTTGTTCCAAAAAAACAATATTTTGAGACATAACTGGATAATCTTGATCCTGACAAATCTGATTAGTTGAGATTAATATCCAAAAAACACCTCTTTTTTCAGCTTGAACGATCTTACAAATCAAGCAACACTTGATTAATTTCCTACCGAGCAAAAGCACCAAACCAAACTGCCGAGATTTACTCATCAAATTTACTTGTGTGCAATCTTAGGCTTTCTTCCTCCGGCGGATTCCCAGCCAGGCTCTGGCTTCCTCTACCCGGCGTCCGCCGCCGCCTCTTCCTCTAGAACAAACTTCACCTTCTTCGCGGGGCCGGAGCGCCCGCTGCTACCGGGCCGCTTCAAGCAGCTTTTCCGGCCCCACTTCGCCCCGGCGACCTCCGGCGCGGCGGCGTCGCCACGCGCCTGCATTGAACCAAGGGCACTCAGGGAAGCAGATGAGGGACCGAGACGGAGGAGGGGGGATTCGATCGGTCGGTGTGATGCTAGTATGCTACTACGTACATACCGGGAGGAGGGCGGTGGCGAGGCGGGCGGAGAGGTCGGCGCTGGAGCCGCCGGTGGGGAGGCCGTGGACCCTGCACAGCGCCTGCAGCTCCCGTAGCATCGCCGCCGGAGCACGACCGGAGGGGCTAGGCTTACCTTTTATTGCTGGGAGTCTTTCTGGCTGGTGGGAACGACAAGTCTCTCGAGTGGGGCCCACATGGCAGTGGGTGAGCATATATGGCCGAGGCTTCTCGGAGAAGGAGGCCAACGGAAAATGAGGCACCTTTTCAAAAAAATTTCACCTTAGATATCTAGTATTAAATATAGATAAATCAAAAAACTAATTACACAGTTATATGAGAAATTGTGAGACGAAACTTTTGAGCCTAATTAGTATATGATTAGTCATAAGTGCTACAGTAACCCATATGCAGGAATGACGGATTAATTAGGCTCAAAAGATTCGTCTCATTGTTTCCATGCCAGCCGTGAAATTCGTTTTTTTATTCTTGTCCGAAAACCCCTTTCGACATCCGGTCAAATGTCTGACGTGACACGTAAAAATTTTCTTTTCACCAACTAAACACCCCCAGTACCACTGTCATGCTGAATTCAGCAATAAAAATGGTTAATGTTGATTATTGCTTGCTCAGAGCAGTTCACCTACAGCTGATAAACCGTAAAGCGTCGAAAAATAAATAAAGTCACGTAATTAGCCCTTCCTTTCAGCGTTTGGAGCAATTATCCAGTTGGACTCAATCGTCCCATGATTAATTAAGATCTATGTACCGTCGCTGCCTCCGTTTTATAATATAAGATGTTTTACTTATAACATTTGACCATTTGTTTTATTTAAAAATTTAGTATAAACAAAAAATGATAAGTTGTGCTTATCAAAAGTAAGTCACAAGAAAAATAAATGATATTTCTATAATTTTTTAAATAAGACAAATGATCAAATATTACAAGGAAAAAAAATCAAATATCTTATATTATAAAATGAAGCGGGTACGTAACAACTACACCCTCATCTTTTTGAGCCAAAGTTTGAATAACCTTAAATTTAATTTAAGTTGATTTTAAGACTTTGTTTATTAATTTTAGCTTTGACTTTTAGATTGCTAAGAATATGTATATAAACTGCATTTATAATTATTTTTTATTTACAAATATATCGTTTGGCTTTTTTTTATAACAAACAATCACCATATACTCCCTCATTTAAAAAAAAACCAACTTTTTGGTTTTTGTGTCGAGCGTTTGACCATCCGTCTTATTTGAAAATTCAAGAAATTTTTAAAAAATTAGTCGCACATAAAATACTATTTATGTTTTATCATTTAACAAGAATAAAATTATTTTTTGAATAAGATGAAGAGTCAAAATTGTATGTAAAAACTAAAAAGTTGATTTGTTTTGGGACGGAGGTAGTACATATTTGCAAGATTCATTTATTTTAAATTTTAGACACTTTTATGTACAAAGTTTTCCAAAAATTGTATCCGTTATACTTGATAAACATCTCAAGCTAATTGTTAAGTAGTAGGATCCTAGCAACAATATTGAGAAATATACAACTTCTTATCTTTCGGCTGCTCCTTATGCTTCTACACCAAAATCTAATCATCAATCTTAAATTTTTAATGGAATTTTGGGTTTTTTATTTAGTTTATTTTTACATAACTACTGTCATACGGTATGCTGTTCGGATGGTACATGTAAATAGAACAAAGAAAACGTCTGCGCGCCTCTGCCTCCGCCGTCTCTGAGCGTACGTCTGCCTCCACGCGTCGCCACACCGTACACCGCTACGCCGTGCTCTCGCCACCACGTGTCGCATGCCTCACGCCACCGTGCTCTAATGCGTCTCGTGTCACCGCGCGTAGTTGATACTAGATGAGATAAGCTCAGTTACAACTAAGTAAATAGATAAGCTCACAGTGGTTGACCATGAGGGGAGCTCCACGACTACAAGCCCTACAACGACTATCCCTCCATTTCCATCTGGCGACAACAATAGGGGCTTTCGATACCGCCATCCAAGCATAGCAATGACCATTATGGTGGAGGCTATGGAGGAAGATGGGATCATATATATGAGTGAGATCCGATAGCATGAAGCCTACATTTTTCACATCCCTCACCTTTATGCTCTATGCATCACTGTTCGTCTTCCAACTCGCCAAGACTAGCTCACTAGCACCACCCTTATTGCGCCCCGTCGCTGCCTCCCCAAGCTGCTACCCATCTACAACACTATGCACCAACCTTGTAGAGAGAGGGGTGGGAGAAATGGTTTAGATAGACGTGGAAAATATTTGAGAGAATGGGACAAGTGGGCTCAACTTTTATCCTAATTGTCAAATAAGTCTCAATAATTTTGATAATAATTTTGACTAACCGAACATCCACTTATTAGAAAACCAGTGTCTTTCGTGACTACCACGCCGTTTCGACACCACGTTGGACGAAACCACTTTATACCTGGTTTGTGGTTAAGTGATTCAGTGACAACCCATAGTTTAGGGATCTAAATTAGACTTTCAGAAGCTGTAAAGCCCAGCCAGCCACCGCCACACAAAGCCCTAGCTTACGAGCCCACCCCTACATTTCCGCATGGCCCAGCGAAACCCTCCATTCGGCAGCCGCCTATATATATACCCACCTCCCTAGGGTTTACGTCCTTCGCCTCTGAACTCAGCTCGCGCCGCCGCCGCCGCCCCTCAGGTAAGCGCGCGCTACCGCTCCTCCCTCTCCTCCAGCCCTCGCTTCGATTCGGATTTCGTCCACCATTCGGTCGCATCAATTTCGCGGCGATTTTCATGGTGGTGATCTTCTTTGTTGCGGATCTCATGAGCTTGTGGGTTTCGGTGCAGGTAAGGAGGAGGGAGAAGGATGTCGCACAGGAAGTTCGAGCACCCGAGGCACGGTTCCCTCGGCTTCCTCCCGAGGAAGCGCTCCTCTCGCCACCGCGGCAAGGGTACGTGCATCCTTCAATTCCACCAGCTCGTTTGGTGATGTCCGTATCGATCTAATTCGTCGCGATGTCGTAATCTGTTATACGTGCTAATATTACCTGGAATAGATTCAGCTGTCTAATTGTAAAAATGTTGTATGATTCATGCATTTTCGATTAGGCTAGTTGTAGTGTTTTATTGTTAGCTCATTTCATTTGGATCATTTAGACATGTCTTTAGCATGCTTGTTGAATCTGTAGTTTGTGGCGCAAATGTGCTGTTTGACTTTGCATTCCAGGATATAGTGGTTGATTATGTTATCCTTGGTGTGTTATCTATATGCGGCTAACTTAACAAAAACGACTCATGTTTATGTTTTTTTTGGTTTATTGATTCCTTTTGTTATGAAAAAGATGACAATGCATTAGTTTCAATGTGCTGGTATAACCCAATGGAGTTTATCTTGCTTCTGTGCAACTCATTTCCATGATTAATCATGTGTTCTGATGCTAAGTGCTGTGTTATTTCAGTGAAGTCCTTCCCCAAGGATGACCCATCAACGCCTTGCCACCTTACTGCCTTTGTTGGCTACAAGGCTGGAATGACGCACATTGTGCGTGAGGTTGAGAAGCCTGGCTCCAGTAAGTATCTTGGCATCCTGCATTTGTGTTCATTGGAGTTCTTATGTAAATTTAACAACACATTGTGCTGACATTGTGTAGAGCTCCACAAGAAGGAAACCTGCGAGGCTGTTACCATCATTGAGACCCCACCTCTTGTCATTGTTGGACTTGTGGCCTATGTCAAGACCCCTCGTGGCCTTCGCTCTCTTAACTCTGTCTGGGCCCAGCACCTTAGCGAGGAGGTGCGAAGAAGGTTCTACAAGAACTGGTGCAAGAGCAAGAAGAAGGCTTTCACCAAGTATGCACTCAAGTATGACAGTGATGCTGGCAAGAAAGAAATCCAGATGCAACTTGACAAGATGAAGAAGTACGCCTCCATTGTTCGTGTTATTGCCCACACTCAGGTGAGGTTGCCAGGGTCTCTTTTGTTCAGAATTCTGAGGACTAAGATGTTCTGCTCACCATATCTTGTTTTTGTGAAATTCAGATCAGGAAGATGAAGGGCTTGAAGCAGAAGAAGGCCCACCTTATGGAGATCCAGATCAACGGTGGCACTATCGCTGACAAGGTGGACTATGGCTACAAGTTTTTTGAGAAGGAGGTCCCTGTTGATGCGGTTTTCCAGAAGGACGAGATGATTGACATCATTGGTGTCACCAAGGGTAAGGGTTACGAAGGTGTTGTCACTCGATGGGGTGTCACCCGTCTTCCTCGCAAGACCCACAGGGGTCTCCGCAAGGTTGCCTGTATTGGTGCCTGGCATCCGGCTAGGGTGTCCTACACTGTTGCCCGTGCTGGTCAGAACGGATACCACCACCGCACTGAGATGAACAAGAAGGTTTACAAGATTGGCAAGGCTGGTCAGGAGTCTCATGCGGCCTGCACCGAGTTCGACAGGTAAAATTCTCTTCAGAACCAGTTTTGTTACACACATTCTCCTCTAAAGGTTGTGATCTGTACCTGACAATTCCACTCTGGCAGGACCGAGAAGGACATCACCCCTATCGGCGGCTTCCCGCACTACGGTGTGGTGAAGGGCGACTACCTCATGATCAAGGGCTGCTGCGTCGGGCCGAAGAAGAGAGTGGTCACCCTCCGCCAGTCGCTGCTGAAGCAGACCTCGCGGCTGGCCCTGGAGGAGATCAAGCTCAAGTTCATCGACACCTCGTCCAAGTTCGGGCATGGGCGCTTCCAGACCACAGAGGAGAAGCAGAGGTTCTTTGGCAAGCTCAAGGCCTAGGTCATCAGAATATAAACTGCCGCGACGAACCTCACCTGATAGCTTTCCCAGTTTCTGTTACTCTTGTCCTGAGTTGTGTCAGATATTTGAGTACCCAGTTTATGCTTTGCTACTGCTCTGAAACTGCTGGTGCTGCGGATGATGATCAAACTGTTGAGATTTATGAATTTTGGACTCGATAGTTCTGTGTTTTGCCCATGCCTTCGCATCCTAGCTGTTTGTTTTGGGTAGGATTTTTTTGAATCAAATTTGAAATTTGTTTGGAGAGCCTAGCCTGGACTGAAATACTAATTCCGTATTATACATACATGAACAAAGCATTAAGCTCGGTATTCTCTCTACTCGCTGACGGATGGTCCTACATGTCAGTGGGAAATGAGGTCGTAATAAGTACTACTACCTCTATCCTAAAATAAACCTTCATCCTGAAATAAACTTTATTACTGAAATAAATTTTATTTTTTAGTTTTTAGATAAAACATTTATTTTTTAGTTTTTAGATAAATGTTTTGACTCTTCGTCTTATTTAAAATTTTTAGCTATTAATATTTTTTATACTTTATGACTAATTTTTTAAAGTTTTTTATAAATATTTTAAATAAGATGAATAATTAAAGATAAAAAATGTTATTTTTCAGTTTTTAGATATAATGTTTTGAGTCTTTGCCTTATTTGAATTTTTTACGATTAATAATTTATTTTTACTAAATAATAAAATATAAATAGTAATTTATGCGTATCTAAATTTTTAAGTTTTTTATAAAATTTTTAAATAAAACGAATAATCGAACATACGGAAAAAAATAAAAAAATAAGGTTATTACGTTAGAAAGGCAGTTCATGCGTTGCCAACGTGTTCTCCCTCACCAGTGGTGGCAAATGCCTTTGCTGCCGGCGGCGTCGCCGCTGCCGCTGTCGCTGGCCGCGGCGGCGTCCCGTCGCGGCCGCGCCGTGGCCTGCGCTGCGAGAGGCGCGGCTTCCTCCTCGTTCGACGCGGCAAGGTTCGAGGCCGAGCGGCTCCGGCTCGACGCAGAGGCGCGGGCCGGGATGGCGTCCGCGGCGGCAGGGGCGGACGCGGAGGCGGACCCCAAGGCGTGGAAGTGGGCGATACGGAGGCGGGTGTGGGACGCGCTGGAGGCCGAGGGCGTCGCGCGCGACCCGCGGCCCGTCCACCACCGCATCCCCAACTTCGACGGCGCCGCCGCCGCCGCCGACTCGGTACGCGCTGCCCTCTCTCCGCCACACATGCATGATCCATTCGTCCCTCTCACCTGCAGAGACGACCTGTTGCCTGTCGCCTGTGCAAGCAATCGTGACGACCTGCTGGGATTGGGGATGCAGGGCTTGCGAACAGTGTACTGAACTGCCAATATGAACTATGGAATCACATGCTGAATCACATCTTCGGTCATTAGAATAATTATTAGTAACTACTGCAGTTCTGAATGTGTTTGGAGATCATGTCATCATAATTTTTCAGTTTGAGGGGATGGGATTGCAACAGGCCCATATATGTGTTTGATGGTATTGTATCCGAATGACATGCAGAAGCTTGTCAGGTTCTATCCCGGAAACGTCAGTCCCAAATGAACTACTCCGTAGGTTTCAAGATGTTTGCAACTTAGCCTTTGTGTCAATTTGTCTGGATGAGTGTAAAAATGTCTTCACATGATGTGCCATAAAGAATGGGTAACACCTAACATACATGCATGGACTTGCGATGCAGAATTGCCGTGGAACCAACAAATTGCGTTGGTCCTTTCAAACCGTGTTCAGTTTATTCAAATATGATGTACTTTTGGTCTGTACTTGTATAGCGAACATGATCTGTGCTTCTACATGACTAGTTCTAAGTTCTGCTGCACGGCGCATGGGCTCATCGTTGGATTTGTCCTTGTTGTCCTTCAAGCCTCTTACACATGAATTCTCGATATTGTTGTTTGATGACTGTATATTTGCTTATGTTTCTTTACTGATGTGGAAATGTTTAAATCTTTCACCAGTTGGGGAGACTCGACGTTTTCCAGGATGCACAATGTGTGAAGGTCAATCCTGACTCCCCACAGAAGCAAGTTCGCTTCTTAACACTCTCAGGTCAGTTTGGTGACACCTTTAATACATGTACTCACTCATGAGATACTTTGTGACTAATAAATACCCTAATACACATATATTCCATCAAGCACCCAGTCCCAGCAGCTAGCCATGTTTCTGCTATTGCTCTTTTTGGCAAATTCCCTTGACGTTCCAAGAGTATGGGTTCAGGTCCAACTCCAATAGATAATGATTTATCAGAAGCAAGTGCAAGAGCAGTAATTCTGTCACTGAGAGGCTGATTTTGTTGTTCTCATCGAAAACCTTTCTGTGTATGATTACCTGTGTTGGCTGGCATATGACTGATTGTTTAACTTGTTAGCCTTTTTTATTTTTATTTTTTCTATTTGTGTGTTCATGCACGCAAAGAACTTGCTCCTGATGTCTTATTTGGATGGATAAGGATTAAGCCCAGGTTGGCATGGATGTTAGTACAAATGTACAATTTCCGGCACAAATCTGATATCATTAATCCATTCATATCGAAACAAGCCTTGAGTGAGCTGCCGGTTGCATGCTCTCCTGAGAGGGCCTTTATGACGATTGGGCAGTGGATGTTTGTAATGTTTTTTAGTAGTTTGCTCAAGGCTCTGTAGGTTCTGCTTTCTTTCCATGAAAATTGATGATGGTGGATCAATTGATTGATTTTTGTGCTGCAAGCCAAACCATAATGTTTTTAGTAGTGCTCCAGGCTTTTTTTATGCCATCTGTTCCTTGTGAATCTGATGCATATCTTAATCTACTACTCATTACAAATCTATGATAGAGATATGCCCTCAATCAGGTTAATCTTGGATCATCACAGGTGATAAAATGTTGCTGACTCCACAACCTCGGCTAAGGACAGGATTTTTCTCAGTTCTGGAATCTCACATGATACCCACTGGATGTATTCCAGAAGCATGCACTTCTGTTGGTGCAGCCAAATACGGCAGACCAATAGGTCTAGATGAAAAAGTTAAAGTGAACTTGATCGTGATTGGATCGGTTGCAGTTGACCCAAGCACAGGAACACGGCTAGGAAAGGGCGAGGTACCTATTTTCTGCTCGTATCTGCATATCTACAGTTAAATATTTGATGTAGAGTTAATTTGTTTTTTTTCTTCTGTACATTTGAATGGTACAAATTAATAGGGTAGATGATGAGTTTTGACCTGCTTTTCTTCTTCCTTTGTGAGAAAAATCAACTAATAGGGTTTTCACTTCTGTCCAATGTGGGCACTACGTTAGAGAAGTTCAGCTGAGCTTTGTCTACTGAAACTGCTTACTCCAGCTCATCTATTTTATCAAAATGGTTTATAGGGATTTGCAGAGCTGGAATATGGGATGCTTCGTTATATGGGATCTATTAGCGATTCAACCATGATAGTTACAACTGGTGAGCTTTATATTGATTCAGCGGGTTATCCATTCTTCTTGGATAAATATCACTGTTTGGTATGACAATACAAGACATTATATTAGTAACTGCTCTTTCTTATGCATTAGCCTGTAGCTAATTGGATTGTAATCTCATAGGTCAGGTCCAGGCCCTCATGGTTATAATTTCAAATCTAATGTTTCTTATAAGGAAGTTAAAGTCTTCCATACAACCCAAACATTACTAACTACTGTAAATTGCCAACTGCAGTGCATGACAAGCAATTAGTGAATGACATTCCAGTTGAGAAGCTGCTAATTCATGATGTACCAGTTGACATTATCTGCACTCCGACCCAGGTCATCTTCACGAATACCACAATCCCAAAACCACAAGGTCTTAATGACTCTTTATCATTTGATATTTTGGACTTTTGGTAAACCTGCAAACAAGCCTTATATGACCAGATTTTGGGGGAACTTCTGCATGCAGGGATTTACTGGGAAAAGTTATCTCCAGAAAAATTGGGCCAAATACGAATTTTACAGGAGCTGAAGAGACGCATAGAGAATGAAACGGGAACTACACTTCCTTGTGGCCCTTCTGAGAAGCTACCACCAACAGCACAGCGAAGAAGAAGAAAACGAAGACGATGATAAGTGAGTATGTGTATCTATCTGAAACAATCTTATTGAACAAATAATTGTGCACATCTTATTTTTTGCAAAAATGAGAAATCTCTAGCACCTTATCTTTTCTCTTCTGTTTATACTCATAAGTCAAAATTTAAAATTTTCAACCTTTTGTAGTTGATTTTGGATTTTTTTTTATCGTAGTTTATTTTTCAGACTTAACTTTTAGATCGCTAAGAACACATACATAAAAGTTTTGTTCACAAATTATTTTCGTTTGTAAATATGCCGTTTTGAAAAAACCAACGATCACCCCCAAAAACATACTGATATAATTGAAATGTCAAACCGCTTAGTTTTACCCTGGGGAAACAACATATCACTTCCCATAGCTCTTCAAATATCACTATATCAGTGCATGTTCTTGAAAAATACTTAGTTGTGTGGGTAGTGTGCTATGCTGAGTATGCCAATTTGCCATGTTGATGTTAGCGAAAAAAAAACTTCTATGCGGAAAATAACATGCAACCACATTCTATGTTTACTGAAAATCTAAATTTCTGTGCAATGTACCACAATGCTAAACACATGTTCTTGAACTTGCCACCCTGAAAAAAGCAGTTCCCTTGAGGCTTCAGAGGACGTATAAAGTATGTTTATTGAGAACAAATCCTTTTGAGAAAATGAGATGTGATACTTGCTAGGATGATTCTGTTTAGTATGTACAAATCAGTGACATTTGCCATCAAGAAGATGCTTCTCAGTGACTCGAGTCATTGAGGAATCAAAATTCCATGCCTCTTCAATCTTAAGTTCGAAAGACACTGACCGATTTTTTGCAATCTTCAGCATGAGGACAGCTAATCTTTGGAATCTGATGTGCTCCAGTCACATCACAGCACCTTGTAAGTGCTCGGAAAATGCTGTACTTCTGCAAAAGACACAGTGTCGCATGCACATTCCACGTTGAAAGTTGCAGCAGAAAATACTCCCGTTTGTGTTCTTGTTAATGCAGCTGTTGTTAGTCTTAGGGCATTTTTAGTTCGGGAAATTTTTAGGATTGGTTATCACATTGGATATACAGATATATATCTAACGTATTAAACTTAGTCTAATAAAAAAATAAATTATAGATTTCGTTAGGAAACTGCGAGACGAATTTATTAAACCTAACTTATTCATCATTAGCAAATGTTTACTGTAGCACCATATTGTTAAATCAGGGCAGATTTAAAATATTCGTCTCACAATTTACATGTAATCTGTTTAATTGGTTTTTTCTTGTGTCTATATTTAATACTCCATGCATGTATCCAAATATTTAATATGATATCGCGAAATTTTTTGTTTTTGAAACTAAACAGTCTTAGCTTTGGTAAAAAAGAAAGTAGTATGAAAGTTCTACAGAAATACATTTTCAGTAAGGTTAGGTTAGGTATCAAACTATCAATCAATCGGTCCAGTGAAGTGTAGAAATGGGTCTTCGCTGCTTCACTGACCTTGAGCTGGTGGTGATTCTCCAAGTCAGTTTAGCATAACTAATCACTATCGCTATTTGGCACGTGCCTGAACTACTATTTTTTTCTGTGCTGACGTGGTGTCCACTGCAGGTGTGTACGCATGCCCATGGTGCTGACTTGGCACGTTTGCACGACGCGATTGGTTGCCGTTTCGTGGCGTCTGGCAACGCTAGAGGCGTGGCAAATTCACCATGTACTCGTTTCCTTACAAAAGAAAAGAAAAGAAGAGAAGAGAACAAAACAACAACATGTTAGCTAGCGTTATCAAAAATAAAATATTTCGAACATTGTCGACTCAATGGATGAATTTCATCGATTATTTGGATTTTGGAACAGATGGGCGTGGCGATAAAAGCAAATTGTCGTGTTCCAAACTAAACTTGGTCTTGGTTTATTGCTCTTTCTTTATGCTCATTACGCTTTACGTGGTTTCGTTTAACTTGAAGGCACCAACCAATTTTCTATATTTGTTTGGATTGGCATCACGTAAATATTTGCTCAAATTTACCAAAATGGTCATCTCTTAAATAGGTATTCTCTTCTTGTTACTTCTTATACTTCTTTTCCCATCATTTGCATTTGGTTTATCCAAAGAACTCAATATCAAGTAGCTGCAACTTCTATATTCTATTCAATCAAGTAAATGCTACTAGTAAATTATATCCATTGTCTAAAAGAGAGAATTCTTTGTACACCATTAAAAATTGTTTGGTTTCCTTATATCACTCGAAATTGGCTCTTCCTCTCGTGCCATTGTCTTAAATCTATCCACCTCGTGATGCCACTACCATCAATGAACTATGAGTTGGCTGTTAAGTCAATGGAAAAAACACATATTTAACCTTAAATAAAAAAATCATATATAACAGTTTATTACTAATGGTGTTGTTGGATAAAAGAGATGAGAAATTAAATTTTTAATAGTCTCATATGGATTTTTCCTTAAGGAAAATACACATTTTTTTCATTAACTTAACCAGAGGAGGAACTAGCCCAAAAATCGAGTGCCGAGCGTGGACACTTTATTAGGATTGTTTATTAGGATTGTTAGTGTGTTTAAAATTTTTTTACTTACTTTAATACACTAAGTATAACACAATGTAGATCCGCCCCTGCACGAACTTAACGGTCAGACGATAGTTTATTGACAATAGTGATAAAATGGAGTGGATAAATTTAAAACGATGACATATAAGAGAAAAAAAACTAATTTCAAGTGGCATATTAAATAATTGGTCTAATTTCAATGGCATATACATAATTCTCTCTATCTAAAAACGCTTCTGGTTGGTTCAAAAACTGGCATGTCAAAGACATGACGTGATACTACCTCTATGTATGTTTTTATATGATGCCATTAATTTTTATATTTATATGTGATCATTCATCTTATTTAAAAATATTATCTAAATATGTAAAATTATAAACTATACTTAAAGATCACATAATAATAATAAATCAAATTATAACAAAATAATTAATAATTGTATATTTTTTTAATAAAACAAATAATCAAATGTAAATATAAGAGTAAAAAATGTCGTATAAAAAACATGAACACAGTATTTTGCTAAGAAAAACAAACAAACAATAGGGATTAGTAGTTTGCAAACGACAGAATTCCCGTGTTTACAACTCTTGCAATCGTGGCCGGTGGCCCTGAAAATGATTTGATAAACACAATACGTGGCGTCGGTTTCGATCATTTATTTCTCACGGGGCGTTTCGGTGCCGTTTGAACCCGTTGACCGCCGCACTCGTGGCATGCCACGTCTAACATCAGGTTGACCGTTGACTGATACTGGAAAACGTGGTCCCCACCTGTCAGCGTCGCTGTCCGCTCGCTCAGGAATCGGATCAGCGTCACGTGTCCGAGTCCCGCCGCTGCGGCGGCGGGTAGAAACCGTACTCCGCCCACGCCGCCGGCGAAGTCGTCGGCCACTCAATCCCGCCGCCGCTCTCCGGTTGCCAGAGGTAGGTGGCGGAGGCGGTCGCCTCTCCTCCGAAGTTGTAGAGCAGGGTAGTGGCCGGCGGCGTTCTTTGCGGGGCGCCACCGGACAGCGCCGCCGGCGGCTCGCCGGCGCCTTGCAAGAACCTGGCGTACTGAGAGTATGGATCACCGCCGGCGCCGGGAGAGAGCGCCTGCGACTCCAGCAGCGCGTCCGGCCGCGGAGGTGGCGGAGGCCGCTGAGCTGCCGGCGTCGGCGTCGGCGGCGGGAGGGTGGCGCACTCGGGGAAGTTGAGCTTGGCGCGGCTGCCGCGGAAGCCGAGCGCGGCGGCGTCGTAGGCGCGGGCGGCGTCCTCGGCGGTGTCGAAGGTGCCGAGCCACACGCGCGCCGCCTTGTGCGGGTCCCGGATCTCCGCCGCCCACTTCCCCCACGGCCGCTGCCTCACCCCCCTGTACCGCTTCCTCGGCGTGCCGCCGCCGGAGTCGCCCGACGACGGCGACGGGAGCTCCTCCTCGTCGGACGCCACCGCACGACGGTGCCGCGACGTCGCCGCCGGAGACGCAGACGCAGGCGAGTGCGCCGGGACGTACTCTGCACACGTAGAAAGAAAAAAAACAGAGGAGATTAGGACAAGAATATTCTGTCTTGATTAGCACTAATTATGTAATAAGATTCACTTATTTTCAAGTATCCATACATATAATATATAGATAAAAATAGCAAAAATATCCGCTTCACAATAGTTTGAGCTGTAATTATTTGTTCTAAAATTAATTTAATCTGCTTACTTTGGTTACTCTGTTTTGATTAATTGATTCCCACTTCCTCTGTTTTTTGTTCTAGTAATAAAAATAAACAGCAATAGGCATGCAAATTCTCTTGCATTATCATAATGATCCTTAATTTTTAATGTAACTATGGATTAATGAATGAGTCACAAGCTCATCTAATAACGTGGCGATTAAGGAACACGTGTTTAGTTGCTAGTGAGCTGCCAATCCCATCTCTCTCTTAAACTTTCTCCCTAACGAATATTTATTTATTAATCCCATAGTTCTCTTAATCTCGTTCCTAATGAATGATTAATTTTATCAGTGGTGATGACGTGGCGGTGGTTGGTGCGACGCGTGGATCCACACGTGCAGATTTGACAGAGGCGTGTACTCTCTTTTGTTGGGTTATACGCACGTTGCACGATGCGTGCACGTCGTGTGTGTTGGTCTCTATACACCAGCTTTATGACTGCACGTATATATCCTATTAGTAGTTGATTGATAATATATTAATCTCGAATAAAAAAAAAGGGAAATGAGACATGATTAATTTAAAGCTTATCGTTCATTTTGTCGTGTCATTCATCGGTCATTTAAATTCCTCTTAGTGCCAGTCATATAGAATCACAGATTGTACAGAAACAAAGGTTTACTGTTTGACTAAATGGTTTCCTCTATTCTATATTTTATTTTATTTTATTTTTGCTTTTTATAAGGATTTGCAAACTACTTCTTCTGTAAATAAAAAAAATACCGATTTGTATTCAGGAATTGAGTGTTTTCAGATGGAGGGTATATATTATAAAATATAAACTATTTTAAAGCCAGTCATTTATTCATCACCGAAAACGAAATACTCTAAATTTTAGTTGTTAATTTGTTGAAATAAATGGTTAAGAGAGGACTAGTCACTCCATGAACAATGTAATGACGATTATTAGTTTGGTTTTATTTACTAGGTCCGAGGTAGACTTAATCAACCATGTTGCATTCATTCTAACTTTTACTACTGCTGCATGCGCATGCGTACGTACCGGCCGGAAATGGCGCCGCCGTCGACGACGGTGCGGCGGCTCCGAGCTCGCTGCAGTACGACCACCACGCCTCCTCCACGGCGGCGCCCTCGGGCTCTCTCTCGGCCGGCCTCTTCGCCGGCAACGACACGCCGCCGCCGCCGCCGGCCACGACCGTGGCCAGCGCCGACACCATCGCCGTCATCTCCTCCGCCTGCCTTCGCCGCGACAGCATCGGCGCCAACGACGCCGCCGATGGTGACATCGACGCCGGCACCGCGCCCTCGCCGCCGGCGTCCAGCGGCCACCGACGCTGCTGCTGTCCCGGGTCCGCCACCTCGACACAGCACATGGACAAACTCCGGCGAGCCGCGCGAGACACAATTATAGAGCAGCAGCTCAAAAGCTTTAGCAGCTCTCGCAAACGCTAGCTAATTGAGCTTCCATGGCAGCAATGGCGAGTGATATATATAGATGGAGGTCAATGTAGACAAGACATGCAAGCTGCAGCTCAGCAGCTAGCTGATTAACCTAAGCATATGCAGTAACCTATGCATGCATGTGTAGTAGTAGTTGTTGTAGTAATTTGCTAGAAGTAGAATTAGTTAAGGAGTAGACAAAAGATAAGTACCAATTAAGTGATGAACTGATAATCAGTCACTTGTGCCGCCATAGACACAGTAATTTAACCTGCCAAGTTTATCTATCTAACTATTGGATGCATAGATACAGATAGTCAGATACAATGCATATATACAGCTAGCCTGCCTACCTCGGCAAATTCTGTTCCTTACCCTGTAACATTAGAGCTATATTGGTCCCTTGAAAAATATGATACCCACACATATTAATAAATATTATTTTATTTACTCGTGCAATGTTTTAATTTCATGGTTCAGTTAGTCATCTATATTTCTTTCAATGCAAGCTTTCTTAATTAATTAAATAATTAATTTCTAGACAAGAAAAGCAATTAGGAATTTGGAGCTATCTTCGGAATTTCTGTTTCTGCCCTGTAACAATAGAGCTATATTGGTCCCGTGAAAAATATGATACTCACATATCAATACATATCTTTTATTTACTCCAGCAATCTTTTAATTTCATGGTTCAGTTAGTCATCTATATATTTTAATTCAAGCTATGTTAATTAATTAATTAATTAATTAATTAATAGGCAAGAAAAGCGAATTAGGAATTTGGAGGGGAATTGGCTTTGACCAGACATGATTATCTAGGTTAGGTTTCACATTCCATTGACCAGCCAAGTTGGAAGCTCTAGCAGTAGAGGTGGTCTGCTGCCGATGGTGATTGACGGATGAACACTACTTTGGGTAGGCTTTGCCTTCTTCCAGTTTGGATGAGCATGACGATTAAAATTAGGGAGCTGCAATTTATGCACATCTGTGCATTGTTACTGCTTATTATGTCCACGCGGTGTAACGTAAGAGTTTATATTACTTTTTAGATACATATAGATGTTAATAAATTTAGACGTATATATAAAATAATAAGTAAATTTATGCATAGCTAAGATGTCTTCTAATATAAGATGGAGATAATATTAAAAAGATGGTTGGTTTAATTGAATTGGAATCTTTCCCACGCACAAATTAAATAGCTCCAGCTTCGTTGATTCGCTTATACTTCTTAACAGTTAAAAAATATTTTTTATATCTGAGTGATTAAAACAAATTTAGTAAAATAAACTATAATAAAAATCTTAAAATCAAGACCAAAGTTAAGTGTTAGAAATCTAAATTTTAGCTATGTTATATCGGCAAAACGATGGGGTGGAATATGATTGTACGTATGCTTAGTTGGTACAGAGGTCAGAGGTCAGAGGTTATAGTTTCTTTGTATGAGGAGAAAATATTCGTGTCATTGATTGTTTTGTTGATAATTTGCACGTTTGTCATTTGGAAACCGTTTTCCTACCAATCGAACAAATTCGTGTGAAGATCTTATAAGATTTCAGCGCTTCAAAGATATACTTGAATGTCAATGCAACATGAAAGATATAATTACTTTATTGTCACCGGATTAGAGAAAAGTTGTCAAACTGAGAACGATGCTATTGAACATTTACAAAACATATAGTATGTAAGATTTACATGCATAAAAAAATGTCATATTTGTACTATGCCTTAGTTGACTTAAATGTACTAGTAGAACATAGTCACAATTTCTTTAATAAATATACGTTGACAGAAATATGACATATGAATTACTTGTATATGTCTTTTTTTTTTCTACACTGTTGACGGTGAAAGTCAAAATTGTTTAACTGCATTAGTTGGGATGCAGAGGTCTTTGTTTTTGACATGCAAAGGTTTAAAATTGTCTACTCCAGCTAACATTTTGACAAGGGGAAAGCCAAATTGAAATTTTATTGTGAAAATTCCATAATATATATAAATTCATATAGTCCAAATAGGGTCTACTTTTTTTACACTTTTCATGTGCTCTATAGGTTGTTTCATGCATTTATCGTCATATATGTTTCATTCTCCGTTATATGGCACAGGTTTTTGGTTGGATGAGACGATGTTGCGAGGTCTTGTATACTGCAGACAGCGATGTAAATCAAGAGGTATATATGGAGTTTTCTCCTTGATTATCGATACACTAAGATAACACACATAATATATTATATCGTGATATCAACAAATACAGAGATTTAATATATAACATGCTAGGGTAGATAAGGATGACCAAAAATACTTGCTGTGACTTTTTGAGTGGTCTCACCAAACCCACTAACAATACATACAACTTATCAAAAATATAAGGTATATATAACCATATTAACTCACGAGGAAAATCCATGGCAAAAATAACTTAGGTATGCATAGAGTTCGCTATCTATTGACGATGACTGATTATATATAAAAGAACTAGGATCCGGACAATTAATGTCCACTTATCTTTGGCTTATTCTATTCTATGAATAAACAAAATGACATATTTACAGATGAAAATAATTTATAAATAAAACTTTTATATATGTTCTTTGCGATCTAAAAGATAAAGTTAAAAAAATTATGATAAAAAACCTAAAATCAACTCCAAATTTAAAGTTAAAAATTTAAATTTTGGCTTAGAAGTATAAGCATAAATAAAAAGATGATAACAATAATTTATAGAATGTGTGTTGAAACTCGAAAGCAAATAATTTGAATGGTTGACTGATTGATGCACTGATGCTCATTATAATTACTAATGGAGGATTGGAGGAGTAGTTGTCAATTTGTCATATACATGGTTTTGGTTCTTAGACTTTGCCTTTAGTCAAAGTATGAGTACACTATTGTATGACATGCGACATCCTAGGCCACGTTTGGCACCAGTTAGTCGTCCCCTGCGTTTTCACGTACACGTTTTCCAAACTGCTAAACGTGTATTTTTTTTAAAAAAATTTTATAGAAAAGTTATATAAAAATCATATTAATTTATTTTATATTTTTTTAATAATTAATAATTAATTAATCATGTACTAATCTATTACTACGTTTTCTGTGCCAGGACATAAGTTAACTTATGCCTCCACCGAACGTGGCCTTATGCCCCACCGAACGTGGCCCTAGTCTTCAAACAAAAATACCACCCTGCAGACTTTAGTGTCAAAAAAGAATAATTAAAAACTTTACAAACTAAATAGTTGTGGGAATCTTTCTTTTAAAAAAATCAAGCTTTTTAAAAAGCAACACACGTGGGATTGTAATTCCTAGAACAAACAATGGACATATTTATTGGTTTTGTATTTTTGTGTCATGTATGACAAATGAATTAGAACTTGCAAAAGATGGGAACGCGGAGATTTGCAAAGAGAGAGAGGGAGAGAAAAAACAATTCTGCATATATACAGGGATAAAAATGGTCAAAAGAGAGTATCATTTTTGTGAAAATGTTTGGAAATTTTTCACATGTATACATTTAACTATGGTGACTTCAAGACAACACTGAAAAATTATATTAACAAGTAGAAGAAAAATGGTAAAAAAATGATACTATTTTTTCAGAAATGGTATTAGTACAGTTGACAAATTCTATACCATTTACACCCCTATATATATACACGTAGTTGATCCAAATAACTTTCAGTGTTATTCATTTGATATGTGGGATGAGAACCGATACAAATAAGGTAGCTATTTGTACTGGGTATTGCCAAGACTTGACACAAATAAAAGAACCGACATAAATGAATAGCTATTTGCACCAACTTTTCTCTATACTCCGCACAAATAACTTTTCATATGTTTTTCTAGCATATGGTGTCTGAGGGCTATTAGTGTCAGGTTTTAGGGAACCGACGCTAATGTATCAGTAGATTTTGAGTGTTTCATGTAATATACATGGGTTTTTGCAAATTTATCACTAGTATTTTTAAAAAATTGCAAGAATGCCATTTGAATGACAGTTCAGATGGTATTTTTTAAATTTTCTACTAGTTTTTTTAAAAGAGTTGCAAGAATGCCACTCGAATGACAGTGCTAGTGGTTTTTTTAAAATTTTTTAGTGACAGTTTTACAATAACGTTTAAAACCGATGAAAAATTTACCATTGTCCTTATATAAGGTTCCTATGATTGAACTACTCTTGGAGATCGAGTGTGAACTCCATGTGGCCTATAAGTACGTAGTACTTACGATCTTTTTTATATTAGGAACTAAAATACTGGCTAGATTAAATCAATTGATTTTCCAAATGGGAAACCCCGATGGAATTGAACTTTGCAGGCATAGCCAAGCACCATTTGTTCTCAGTTTTTTTTTGACAGCATGCGTGTTAATTACTTTTTTTTGGCTTAATATAGCTGGTTAAGCAACACATGGAATGGCATATGCCTGTCTACCGAAACATACTTTTCAGTGATGATTGTGACAAATTTGAAGTTTAATTTGGAACATCCGGCTAAGATAGTTAAATACTCTTCATTCTTCGAGAAAAGCCTATTTTACAGTCTGAACTTTGAAGAGAAACTAAAAAAAAAAAATTAATCTTCTAAAACGGACAAAATTTAACTATAAATTATTAAACATTCACTTTTCAACCTTTTGATTATGTTTGGAGTGGTTTAAGCAATGCTGAAATTAATGCATAACAAGGGTGTTAACATTTTTATTCCTAACTCAGGAAAAGTTACTTACACGTGCTTAGAGTCTGAGTCTTCTTGAATCTTTCACTATCAATCCTGTTTAACCTAAGGTTCATGTCAAAATAAAATTTAGAATGGATTTTGTTGGTTTATTTATGTAACATAGCTGAAATTAGAGACCTGCTGCTGGTTTCCGTCTCTTTTGTGCGTGTGTTAGGAGACGCATTCGTGGTTGAGTGGGCGTGGCAATGCACGTGTAGGGGTGGTCCAGATTGTTTGGCCAAACAATATATTTACAAAGAAAAAATAATTTTTAAATAGAACTTTTATATCCGTTTTCTCAGCGATCTAAAAGTTAAGACTGAAAAAATAAACTTTGGTGAAAAAATCTCAAAAGTCAAAAATTTAAATTCGGAGCAGTAGCAAAAAATATAGGGTGATAGGCTTGTCATCTAATACTATTATACTAATAACTTCCTTACTACGTTCCATATTATAAGACTTTCTAGATTTACCTATATTTATTTGTATATTAATTTATATATTTGTATAGATATCTAGATTTATTAGCACATAAATGATTCTAGCTAAGACCAGAATGTCTTATAACGTAGAATGGAGGGAATAGTTGTGAGGTGTATTTAACAATTACTACACCTAGTAGGGCATTTAACTTTTTACCACTTTTAGAAATAATGCATAACATATTTATCACCCACTGTCTATTTCACATGGCCCTCATGTGTCTATGACATGTGGACCCGGGGTAAATATGTTAGCGTTATTTCTAAGAGTGATAAAAAGTTAATTATTCCGTCTCAAGGAGGGGTGTGTTTAGTTAGCGAAATTTTTTTTGGGATGTCACATATGTTTGATTGGATGCCAGAAAGAGCAAAAAAATAGATTTTATAGCTCACTTGGAAACTGTGAGACAAATCTTTTGAGCCCAATTAGTCTATGATTAGTCATAAGAAATACAGTAACCCTATGCTAATGATGGATTAATTAGACTCAAGAGATTCGTCTCACGATTTCTTTTATTACTATCCACTTAGTATTTTATATATGTTTAATGCTCTATCTAGATATTTAAAAATTATGGTTATTTTTTTTAAAAAATAGAAACCGAAAGGCCCTAATATATTTAACAATTACTACACTTGTCATCGCTGCTTCACTTGTCAAGCTGTCATGTAGACAGAGCAGATCAGTTACATCCGTATACGTGTCACAATGAGAAGCCAGAATAACATATATACCCTCTCAATTAGGGAGCGTGTCAAATCAAACATGTGGCACTAAACTACTAATCACCGACATATATAGCTTCATTTTCACTTCTAATAAAAATGCTAATCAAGAATATAATATATACCTTTATTCTTGTTGTCCAGTCTTGCCTGTAGACACGTGTCCCAAGATGACTACCCCATTATATATTGGCCTCTTCACATGCTAACGCTGATGCTACAATAACGCACGTGCAATTATATTTCTGGATTAACAATTTAGTAGAAAAATAGTGAACGGAAAAAGAACAGTATTTATTTCATTGCGGCTAGCAACATGATTCAAAGTACCTAAATTTAAAATTTGGAAAGGTAGACAAGTTCGAAACAACATTTAGATGTGTCCCCGAACATTAAAAAAAAATATATTTCTTTAGATTAGCGTCGAACATATATATAATATTCATCAAAAAAGGCAAAAATGTTTCGGCTAAACTAGGCCCTGCTCTTATAAAAATATCAATAAAAATGTCTAAGTGTGGAAGGGTCGAGGGTTTCAAAGTTGTTGCCGACATAAACAGGACAAAAATTTCAGTTTGTTTGTTCTCTGATTAAGTTGATCTGCTCCCTTAATCAAGCTACAACCATTGGAGCAGCACATGTGTAAAGTCAGCAAATTTGGTCAAACAGCGTACGAACAATAATATACATTTTATTAGCAGCATTATTAGCAGTATCTGCGTGTCCGTCCATGTTCGATGAACTTAATTAATTATAAAATTTTCCACTCTGATCTTCGATCTTACGGCATGTTTTCACACAACAAATGTCAGCAGCTTAAGTTGTTAACGAGTAGCTATAGATTTTTTTTTTGTAATTTTGTGGTAAATTCTATGCTACATATAGTTTATGTCATTTATGAGATGAATATTATAGCTTGAGGCCCCATCATATGCGAACACAAGATAGTAGATTGCAGATTATTTTATGATTGCTGTTCAAGGGCACATATAAAGAAATTAAATATAAATTTTCAAGAAATTTCTATATTTGTGCCAGGATAATATAGTACCAGGCCTGCGTTGTTCTTTTAGAAACATTGTGCTTTTGAACTTCGTGCTATGAAATTAGCTAGAAATGCTCAGCCAAAACATACAAAATATTGAGAATTGATTCTAGAATGTAAAATTTCTGGTTGATATGATAACTGTGACAGCACACCGTTTGGTCAAAGAAATTGTTGTGTGGTGGTTCTTGAAGTAATGGGTGTGCATTTTCAGAATTGCAGATATGGTTAAGCATCATGTATTCATGGTGTGAAAGGATATACAGCCTGCTGGTTGCAATGACCTGAGTAGCACTCAAGGTTCTGGATTTAATTCTCACATAAGTATGAATTTTACATTGGGTATTTGAGAGGCTAAGTTCCCTACTTAGACTAACTTTCTAGAGTTTCCAAAATAAAAAAAGAATAACTGCATACATCCGAGTGGACCAGGTAAAAATATCCTTCTCTATAAAATATCATGGGTTCATGGTGGTGAGAAAGGAACAAACCTATTTCTTCCCGTTCATCCCTTTTTTGGAGTGAAGTAGATATGTCATGGAGAGTATATGCTGTACACGTGTTAGTATTGAGTTGGACATGACATATTCTAGTGGTGGTCTTCCACTCGTGGACCACCATTTATTTTTGTTCAATTTGAACAAAATGCGTGAAAATTAAATCTTTTGGATTTATGGTCAAAAAGTGGCGAATTGTGGTTGGAATCTCATTGGCAGGTTTACCGGCCCGTTTGTTTTATGGATGCAAAATGTCTTGACATGAAAGGATTTGGCAGTGTTAATTTCATGGCAGAAAAACTTACCGTGTTGCTTTAACGATTTTTTTCCAGGTCTTTGACCTCATATGTAACACATGAATTTTGCATGATTTTTACTGTGCAATTGTTCTTTTATGCTTAAATAATGAATGTGCATGTTTTCCGAACTTTGAACGGTGTGATTTAAAAAAAATCTTTCCATATATGATTTTCTTAGACTACTATTTTAAATATTGTTTAAATTTGAAATAATAATTTATTTATTAATCTCTACCTTTGAATAATTATCCCAATCATTATTCAACTATTCAGTCCCCCCAACACAAAAAGTACACCTTTTAATCCAGTTCCTACAAAAATATTTCAGAATCCCTACATTCCTGAAGAAGCTTAAGAGTGATAGTACCTAACAATCATGCCAAGTCCACACAACAAAAAGGGCTCGTCTTTTCGCTTATGATTATGCTTATAAGCTAAAATTTAAATTCCCAACCTTAAATTTACAGCTGATTTTGGGTTCTTTCATCGTAGTTTATTTTTCAGCCTTTGTTTTTAAATCCTAAGAATACATATATAAAAATTTTATTCATAAATTATTTTTTTTTGCAAATATGTCGTTTCACATTTTCCCTCCAAAACCCAAACGATAACCAGCAAAATCTCCGTAACAAATATTATGCATGTGTAAACACACATCCATCTTCCTTTGAGAGAACTTTGAGCTGGCCAGATGCTCTCTCCTGAAAAAAAAAGTTTAATTCTATCCCAATTAATTTCACCAACAGCCCAAAACTGGTGACCTTCTGCAACTGGATAAATCACTGAGCTGTCACGTTTTCCTCTAGAAGACTGCTTTCAGCAATAAAGATTCAATGGAATTAAGTAGGTCAACTAACAAAACAGTGGCAAACAAAATGTTAGGCCATGTTTACATGCATTTGAAATAACAAATGACAAAAGTTATATTGGTAAAAGTTTTAGCATTGCATTTTTGTAACTTGGTGTTTAGAGGCATGCAAAAGTTACCATTTTTTTTTGCAAAAGTGAGATGTGGCCTACGTCCCTATGTACTTTTTGATGAAATTTGCTAGTCCAGACTGCCAAATACCAAATGCAAGTTGTCATTTTCTTAAGTTTTGCCATTTTGAAGGATCTAAATAGGGCCTTAGTTCGAGAGTGAGGGAAAAAATTTAAGCAAAACGAGGTATCTTATTCACGAATGATAAATTAGTGGCTTGGAAAGTGTGTTCAGAAAAAAAACAAAGAGAATTCTCTTTCTATGTACCAGTAAAAATTGACAGGTTTTTTTTATATACCACACAAAATTAGGTTTTCCCCTTTATGCATTGTTTTAACATTGCACACCCCATAATGCTACTACTATTACAAAACGCTGGTTGGTTGTTAAGTCAACTGAAAAAAAACACATTTACCCTTAAAGAGATATAAGAATATATAACATTTGGGTAAAATATAGCAGCTATATGTATACATATGGAACAATTTATTATTATTAGAGTTATTGGGTATAACTATGAGAAATAAAAACACATGAATTTTCAAGGGCAAATAAATATGTCTTTTTTCTATTGACTTAACTATTAACTAACGATTTAGCGACAGTAGTGGTACTATGAGGTGTGCAAATTTCAAACAATGACATAGAGGAGAACAGTCCATTTCAAGTAAGATACAAGACACCGATCAATTTTCATTGGCATATGAAGAATTCTGTCTACTACAAACAAACAAACAGCACTGAATCCGCCAAAGCAGCCGTAACAGCCAAGTTGGTACGGCAGAAACGCTGACCCTGATCGTGAAATGAAAAGTGACAACAAAATCTGCATTACAAATAATTACACATGTGAAATGCGGACTCTTAGAGTAACTTCAATAGTATAGCCAACTACTAGCTCTAATTCTTCATCTATAGTCAATTTAATAACTAATTTATATAACAGTTATCTATAAAATATTAATACATGGTCTCACATGTCATACACACGTGACGTCTTAAAGCCCGTGCTATAGTGGTTTTAATGGCTTTTCACAATGATAATTAATGGTTTTTCACGATGATAATCATGGTTATCGTAATAATCACGGTTTTCACGACGGTCCTACCACCGACTTTGCAAACCCTGGTAAACACACATCCACTTCCTTTTAGAGAACTTTGACCTGGCCAGATGGATCTGAGATCCTCTCCTGAAACAACGTTTAATTATGTCCCAATTGATCTCACCAACAGCTCAAACTGGAGACCATCTGCAAATGGATTAATCCCTGAGCTATCACATTGGCCTCTAGAAGCATGTGCTTTCAGCAACAAATAAATTCAATGGAATCAAGGAGGTCAACAATACCAAAGCAGTGGCAAACACATCAAGCTGGTACGGCAGAAAACGGCAAATACACCAAAGAACCAAGTGGCAAGTGATCAGTGATGACAAACTGGTCTGGGAAGTCAGACCTCTCACTGTCCAAAAGGATTCTAGCACCGTCAGATGGCTGATCGCCTTGCGAACAGCTACACTGACCGGTCAAAAAAGAACAGATGAAGAACCAAACATAAGTGTTACTTCTCAAGGACATTGACCTCATGTCGAAATACAAGAAAATGTTTTGATGGAGACAGCAGAAAAAATGTCATGCATTTCTACTTTAGTAGCTATATTTATGAAGGCATCACCACTGAAATTCAAGGATTTGGTTAGCTGTCAGCCTGTTCACCCTCTGAATTTTACTAGTAACTGCTAACTTCAAACAGCACACCCAATTTATTGTCTCACCACGAATTTCTCCAAAGCACATGAGAACATTTCTGCAGCTGCATGATTTTGAGATGATGGATGGCTTCAAGATCACCATCTGATTATCCTGTAACAACAATTGAGCGAATCAAAGCAGTACGAACAATTGAGATGATGGGTGGCTTCAAGATCACACATCTTCCTCCATATGTTGGCATGGAATAGGAACCACACTGCAATCCAGATGGTACCTCAGTTTTTGTACATTTTACTGAATGCCAAGTTACCAACCATCACACAGTTGAGTTAAATTAAACAATGATTCTATGTCTGTATGGAGCTACACAAGTTAGTAAAATGCCATGTTGTATGTGAGCTTCCGCTTGTGCTGCTTCTCAAATGTAATAATCAGGTCATCAATAATTTCTTCCCAATCATCAACTGCCCCTTCAAGCTGAAAAGGAAGCAATAGATGAATTAACTTCTCATGGTTCACCGACAACATGCATAACTACATTTCTGTCCAAAAAAAAATGCATAACTACATTAGCTCATTTCAAATATTTCAATAGTCCCACTTTACAGAAGTGCTTGCCTACCAAGCCTACACAAAGTACTAAAGCAAAAAATATGGTAGAAGGAACTACCGAAGAGAAGCATACGGAAAAACAATAGCAATATATACTTCAAATCCGACTTTCAGGGGTCATCTTTAGGGCTATTAGCGGAAAACGCCAAACAACATATTTGCAAACGGAAAATGATTTGCGAATAAAACTTTTATGTACGCGTCCGTAGCAATATAAAAGCCAAAGTTGGAAAAGAAACTTTGGTGAAAAAGCCTCAAAATCAACTTGAAATTTAAGGTTGAAAATTCAGATTTTGGGTTATAACCCAAACCCAAAGCCAAAAGGTGGGAATGTCAGATACTGGAATGCACAAGTGTGCAGATTGATGCTAAATGCATTTACAACATAACCGTACTGTCAGTTAGCTATACAGACCAGTGTAAATTAGTAATATGCAGATGTAATGTACTCACCCCGTTTCATATTATAAGATGTTTCCGCTCTACCTATATTTATCCACGTATCAATATATATGTTTTATATATGTATCTAGATTCATTGACATCCATACGAATCAAAGGAGGGCCATGACATCTTACAATGTAAAACTGAGGTAATAATATTTGGAGTAAAAAATGGATTGTGGATAGCATACAGACCAAGGAAGCAAACAAGCATCGTATAACAAGAGGATCGTTTAGGAAAGTAAATCACACACACAAAAAAAAAACATAAAATACACCTCAGCATATTTTATTTTTCTCAAACATGCAAGAGAATTGCGGGTCATTTCATTAAGAGGAGAAAGTTACAGAAGAAAGGGTCCCTCTCGAAGAGCTAAATACAAATACACGCTTAAAGAGAAAGAAGACAACTTGCGACCAAAGACAACCCCAACAGGACAAACTAAGCATCTAGGGTGAGCAACCAAATAAGGAGTCCATGAAGCGTGGAGGCACCAGCACAGCACCATAGGCTGCTCTCTTCCGCGCTCAGCATCTTCTATGGAATGGAAAACTCATTATGCTGGGTGTTAACTTATTCCATACATTGTTTTTGCTACAAGTATTTATGGCACCATTTGTATGTTATGTTTTAAACAATTTGAAGTTGAAGGTGTCAGAGTTCATTACAATATGTAAGTGATTGACCATCTAAATTTATGAGGAAACAAGGTACCATGCCTTTTCCCTGCAAAAAAAGGGTACCATGCCTTTATTCCCGAAACACACTCAATTTTGGCTATATGTTTCTCAGGTGCACAAAAAAGGCCTATGACCTACATTTGGTTTCAGAGGGAGTATATCTTTCTCAACTGAGGCCTTGTGAAAATTAGTAAGATGCAACATGCAAGTGCATACTACATGCGAGAAATTTGTGCCATAAGTGTTTGTCTTGCATGATGTGGCGCATGAGACAGTACACCTGCGGTAAGTGCTTAAACCTTAATATAATAATCAACTAGGGACAATCATGCTGGGTATTAATTTACATGTTCTTCCCATTCTAGAGACTGCGGAATGAGGTAAACTATGTAAGTGAGCATGAGTTTTTCAATGGGTTGGGAGCTGATGAATGATCAGTGAAAAGCTATGCTAGTAGCGCATCCAGAAAATTAGGGATGGGAGTGTGAATCAAGGTTGGCTCAAAGGGTGTTAAGATTTTGCTAGGCTCCCAATTTGATCAATGATACATGATTGTGAGTTACAGTAGGATTTTTTTTTTTTGGAAAATTGATAAAGAGGACATTAAGATTGGCATTAGTTTAGTTTTTTTAATCCAACACTCTACTTTCCTATTTGAACTTGACATGTACCCAACCAAACCCTTGTAGCATTTGTTGGCCCAAGAGACTGGGGCCAACGCAAACCACTTCATTAATATCAGTAGTAACTGTAGCATTTTACATTTTCATTTTTGAAACAACAAGATAACCAGATCAATAAGTAACAACTTAATGGAAGGAGTAGCTTTATGAGCTATATCTATGTTATGGCACTTGTACCTTCTGACACAGCTCTAAAGCAAGCTTTGCCCCAACACCAGCTTCTTCATGGTTATCCTTCACATCCATATTGATTATCAGTGCGTTCTTTAGCATCCTCTGCTCACGGTTATGCATATCTGCATAAGAGACACATACTAGCCCATCTGAGTGGAACATTACACAGCCATGTAATGGTGTAATACCACATTGACACAATTGTTACTGATTGACGCATTTGATACACCGGGATCATGCCCATGTTATTAGTTGATTACCATCGACGATCAGGTCGAAGACCCTCTCCTCAAAGCTGAATATCACATCAAACAATCCATCGCCGGCATTGTCCTGCCACCTCTGTGGCGCCAGCTTGACTGAAGTGTTCCTCTTCAGCATTGGCAGCAGGCCGTTCCTCTTGTACCTGAATGGCACACCACATAATCAATTAATAATAAAAGCTTCCCATTTCCGCAAATCAAGAAGGATCACATATCGCAAAAATCAAAATTTGCCAAGAATTATCTACGGAACCAATACATTTTGAACAAAACCCCCCAAATTCCAATCAACACTATTCTTGGATCTCCCCAAACACCCACCAAATCCCCACGAAGATATCGTATAGTCGAAATCGAACCAAGAAAAAGAAGATCATGCCATGTCCACGGTCACCACCACAAAGAAACACTGAAGCGAAAGGGGGGAAGGGAGCAGCAGGACGGACAGGTCGGGGTCCTTGCGGCGGAGGTCGTCGTAGATGACGTTGTAGGGGGTGCCGAAGTCGTAGACGTTGGGCTCGTGGAGGGAAGGGCCCGGGAGCTTGACCTGGGTGCCGGTGCCGTAGGAGGCGACGTCGAGCCCCGCGCGGCCCAGCAGCGAGTGCGCTTCCATGCTCCGGTTCATGTTGGACGAGCACACCATCGCGAACCTCATCTTCCTCTTCGCCTCCATGCCCCCCCCCCCCTCCCCCTCCCCCGCCGCCCCCGCCGCCGGCAAGGTAGGGTCGTTCCGCCGCGACGCCGCCGCCGAGCTCGCCTGTCACTCCGAGAGGCGGCGGCGACTGCTGCTGCCGTGGTGTGGGTGCGTGGGTGCTCGCTTTGAGATTCGTGAGTATAGTGGATGGACGGATGGGATGGCTTGGAGCATCTGCTTGGGCTAGGCCTGGTCGGCCCAGTTTACTCGTAAAAGTTTATTGAGCCAAGATCTTTTGCGTTTAGGCCTTCTTTTATTTACTTATTATTTTCTCACTAGGGCCACTATAACTTAAATCCAGTAAATTGAAAAAAAACATAATAAGAAGAATACTTTGTCAATGCCTTTTTAATTCAAATCCTACGAGAAAAGGCAGAAAAAAACTTTTAAAAGGGTGCCATAATATTTGCATAGCGCAAAATCGCATGATTTCACAGGAGGCAATGAATGAAAAATGAGGTGACGAGTCTGATGGCCCGAAGGAAAATTTTCTTAATAAATAACTTTAAAATGCAAACTTACCGATAGAACATTAAACGTTTTAATATTAGAGGGATGTGTGCACGTGCAAATATATAGGTGTATCTATCAACGGTGGATATACAGGTGATATGCCGAACCGATCTTATATGGCATACTGAAAGTAATGTCTTCGTTAATCTTAACTTTAAGATATTATACCTCCGTTTCCGTTTTTATATTGTAGGTCTTTATAGATTTAAAGCATTCGTGATAACCGATAACGTTCACTGTCACGTGATATATTAGCTCAACGTGCAAATCATATTTGTAAATGTATACATGGTCTTGCGTTTATACCGTGGTTAGAAAATAATAACGGATAAAAATCTATATTTTGTTAAAATATAATATTTTATACTTTCTCCATCCCAAAACAAATTCATTTTTCAGTTTTTTATATAATATTTGACTCTTTATTTTATTTTTTTAATATTTTTATTTTTTCTAGATAATAAAATATAAATAATAGTTTAAGCGTGAGTAAGTTTTTTTAATTTTTTATATAAATTTTTAAATAAGAGAAATGGTGAAATTAAAAAATAAAGTTTTTATAGGAAAAAGTGGAGGCAAGTTGCCAGCACGTGCGCAAGACCTAAAACCCTCGTCTCCCACTTCACCGTGGGAGTGGACCGGCCGACCGCTCGCTCTCCTTCTTCCCCAACGAGGTAGGGTTCCGTCCCGCCGCCATGGCGCGCGCCGCCGCCTCCAGGCTCGCCGCCGCAGCGACCTCCTCATCCTCCTCCCCGGTGAGTGAAGTTCTCTCCCACCTCTCCTCCTCCTCCTCCTCCTCCATCGGGACCAGGGCTAACCATCCCCCTTCACCTCCTTGCCCTGCCCACAGCTCGAGCTGTTCTCCCGCCACCTCGCCGCCGCCTCCTCGGCGTGGGGCGTCGCTCCATCGCGGGCGCCCAATCCAGGTGAGTTGTCCTCTCTGAGAGCCCCCACGCATTCCGCGTGGGTGAATGGATACGCGGATAGTTTTGGCTATCGCTGATCTGGGTGGATTGCGCAGGGAGGGAGAGGAGGAGCGCGAGCTGGTGGTGCCCTACCAGGTCGTTCCATGGTACGTTCTCCGGTGGCTCTGATGCTTTGTTGCGTCTAGTGTCATGTTTACATTTTGTGATACGTATAGCAGTTAGCCTTTTGAGTTTGGCATAATGTTCATTTTTATGGCCAATTTTATTGGTGGGAAGTCGAAGTTCAAACGCATGATCTAATGCTAACTTTGATATCTTACAAATGAAGCCAAGGCAGTTATAAGGGGATTTGGTGGTGAAGTTCTGTGCTAGGGTGTGCAGTTGATATCTTTTTGTCGTGTTGTTATTTAACTTCAGACAGTAATAATAATAATAAAACTTTGAAGTGTTTATTGGGACACTCATATCTATGCTAACTTTCTTGGTCACTTGTATATGCTTGGTAGATTATGTTTCCACTGGAGATCTTAAAAACACACCGATAGATTGCAATATCGAATTTACTTGTTCACAATGTTTCAATCAACAAATGAAAATTTTGTTCTCTCTTATTTCACTTTAACTATTAAAATAGCGAATTTTGTTACCTTTTATTACTTTTAGTTTTACTGAACGGGGCAGTGGTCTGGTAATTGGTGAATGCCATTTGTCTGAATAACAGAACAAGACTCAGTTGTGATTGATATTGAAATTCATGAGACAGATGTCATATTTATGCTTAAAATTGTTCTTCCTGCCTCCCCTTCTTTTTGACTTTCTTCCTGTCCCCCCCCTTTTTTTTTGATATTTTTTCCTCCCCTTTTTGTACCAATGTATTTGTGCCTTTTTAAGGTGGTAAGACACGGTGTTTTAAAACTAAAAATTTATGACAAGCCAAATGCATATGAATTTTAAAGTGCTAGCGTGATCCCTTTAATTGTTTTTGTGTTATTGAGTTATTTTGGTGAAGTTCCATGTTTATTCTGTTGAGCTGTATGATAATTGATTTTTTACATTTGTATGATTTAGCCACAAGGAGAATGAATGCAAGGGATTACTATGATGTTCTTGGAGTGAACAAGGATGCATCTGCATCGGACATAAAGAAGGCATATTATGTGGTATATATATTTTTTACTTTTTGTTGGTTAAGATAATGCAATATTGACTAGATTTGATTTGATTGAATTTTGGAGGGCCCTTATCCTGCATAATCCCAGAATGTTTGTATCAGAATGTTGAATGTGAATCATGGTCTAAATTCTAAACCAAATATATGGAGAAGTTCAATATGTCGTTTGGCTTTCCACCATATGCTTTCGTTAATACTTAAAGTTTAGTGATCTATTAATTTTGGCTATAGTGCTAAAAAATTATGATATAAACTTAAGATTAGCAGGGAAAAGCTGTTATCTTCCCTATGGCTTTCTCAACAGTTTCTGGAGTTTACTGGCTGTCCAGCTCCAGCATGGGATGGCCATACCCAGTTTCATATTTAAGGGCTCCTGCAAAGTAGGGGTGGGCATTCAGTCTGAGCGAGATTTTCGGTCTTTAAAAAGTTCGGTCTTTGCACACACACACAACCAAGTTAGCAGGAAAATTTGTCAGACCGAGACTTTGGTCTTGGTTTTCTCAGTCCAGTTTTCAGTCTTGACTCTTGACCGAGTAGACCAAAGAGGATGGAACTTCAAAAGAATTAGAAAATTGAACACAAATCAAATGAAGAACAAGTGAGCAACACAGATCGACTATTACATCAAGCGAATTAGAGCAGAAATCAGATCGACTCACATGTTGGCAGGGGCCTTGTATGCTAGTTGCCACATAGACACAGGCAGTGGGACCTGTGGATGGGCTCCCAGACTAAGATGCAGCCCCCGAGGCAGATCAGTGTAGGCCACCGGCGGCTAGCACAGTGGGGAAGCCAGCCGGCATCATGCAAGTTGCAACAATCAGGGCTCTTCAGGGAGGGCACCAGATCCATGGGGGCAGAGTGCACGAGGCCTAGCAGAGGGACCCGACAAGGCCTAGGCCGCAGCGAGGGCACCCTAGCGCTGGAGGAAGTTGGGTCCTCCCTTTCTCTTTCCATGTTTGGCTCTAGGAAGATGACGTGCGGGCATGACAAGTTGGGGATAATGACCGGGCTCTTTATTTCCTCGCCAGTGCTGGTGGTTGGCCCACTCATTCAGAGAAGGGAGATAGGCTGCTTCATGGGACTTGCCAAGTTGGATTGTGCGGGGGAGACTAGGAGATGGGCGGCTTTGGTCTGGTTACTTCGTTTAGCAAGCCAGGATGGGCTGAACTCACCGATTTAGTTTGGTTGTTTACATCTTGCGCTGAACTAATGACCAAAGACCGACTGTTTGATTTTTTCAGGTTCAGTCTCAGTCTTTTTGGGGTCTGGTCTTCAGTCATCAGGGTTTTATGCCTACCCCATGCAGAGTAGATTAGACATGCAGCCATGGGCACTCCATGCAAATTGCAAACTGCATGGACTTTGGAGTTTGTAGGACCATTTTGCTCTAGCTCCTAGATTATGTGTGCTTTAAGGATCAAGAGTTGTATATCTAGTTGCATGATTTTTTTAAGAAACTAAATAATTAAATATTGTGTAACTTTTTTGTTATTGGAATTGTATATCTGCGCACCTGTAGATTTAGTGAGTATGACAAGAATGAAGATGAAACACTTGATCCTGCTCTGGACCCTAATACTAAGGACCAGAACTTTTAGCATGTTGTCTATTAATAGAAAATATGGATATTATCCCAAGAATATTTTGATAGATCGTTGTCCTGGGAGGCAAGTGATTCATGATCATATTACTTGAATAGACCATTTGGACAGTTGTTACATTTGCACAAATACTGAAGTTACAGTCAGCAGTTTATTTATTTCTACAACAGTTTTTGCAAGTAAAGAAAACGCTACTTCCTGAAGAGGCTTATATAATGGGGCTTATGGGAGAAGATATCCCTCACAGGAGAATGTGTCCCTAAAATCATATTCCAGTAATATTTCTCACTTCATGCTTTGCTTTGCTTTCTACGCTTAATTCTTAATAACTTGGTGTTGTTTGTTAAACGATGTGCATGATCTTTGACTTGGTGTGTTTTTACCTGTTTCTCTACATTCCCTTGTTTTTTTATAACATAAAGTTTTAACTAAACTGATTAATTCTTCTCCAGCTCGCAAAGAAGTTTCACCCTGATACTAATAAAGAAGATTCTGACGCTGAAAAGAAATTTCAAGAAGTTCAACGTGCCTACGAGGTATAGAGTCCCAGTAACGATTATTTATATTTCATTTGATTAGCCATAGGACATATTTTTTTCTAAAGGGGCTGTTCGTTGTGCTTATCTCAGGTTTTGAAGGATGAAGATAAACGTGAAACATATGACCAGGTTATCAACTCTTTTCTGTGATAATAACATGTTGCTATGCTGCATGTGCTTATTTTATTTAAGTTGTAGAAACATAAAATTATCTTCATCGTAGTTTGTTTTTTAAATCAAATGAAGGAAAGCTGTTACCCAAACAACAAAAAGATTGAAAGCAGTTGGACGAAACAGGAAAGCTGTTAGTCCATGCTGAACGGAGCCTTAATATGACCATAAATGATGAAAATATATAATTTGCCTTTTACGCGTTGCGTTCAATTGTTCAACTGGATTTTCTTTCATTATGACTGTTTTGTTTCAGCTTGGAGCAGAAGCTTATGAGCGCCAAGCATCAGGTGGTGGCCCTGGCCCAGATGATTTCTCTGGGAGACATCCATTTGGTGACATTTTTGGTGATGTAAGAGTAGACATTCCTATTTTTTGTATCCGTAATTTGTCACTGGCCCATTTTCAGGTTTTGATTATAAATTCACTGTGTGTGGAAACCATTCATGAAGCTCATCATACATAATCAAATATTTGATATTTCTGCTTGATTACCTTGTATTCTGTATTTTTTTATATCCCAAGTGTGAAGTGTGTAATTACTTCTATACAATATTTACTAGACATGCCTGATGATTTTATTTTGCCATGTCAACAGATGTTTGATAATCCTTTCGTCATGAGAGGAGGTCGAGATGTCAAGGTTCTATTGTTGTTTATTAAATGATTTGTGTAACAACGAAAACTTGATGATTTGATACTTATTTATCTTCTCTTCTCAAATATAGGTTCCAATTGAACTATCATTCATGGAAGCTGTCCAAGGCTGCAGAAAAACTATTACATATGAGGCTGATGTTTTCTGTGATACTTGCAGTATGTGTTGCCACTTGTTTATTCTTTCTTTCTTTGATGCATGGGATGTTGGTTATCTCTGACCACCCCATTTCTTTGTTTTTGTGGCTTAAACTTGTCATTTGTTGATGAAGACGGAAGTGGTGTTCCTCCTGGCACTATACCTCAAACATGTAAATCCTGTCGAGGTGCTGGTGTGGTATGTATCCTTTGACAAAGTCTTTTCCCAGAGTATATCACATATGGATATTTATAGATTACTTTAATGACCTTCAAAATGTTGTCATTGAGTGCAGATATTCATGCAGAGGGGTATAATGAGTATAGAAACTACTTGTTCTCGGTGTGGTGGAAGTGGGAAAATTGTGAAGGTGCATTTCTGCTTTAGTTACATATTTTTTGTCTATTTCTTTCTTGAAGGTTAGATAGTACTTCATGATAAGTAAAGCCCATGGTGTCTTTATTTCAACAATTTCAGTGAGAATGGTAAACATCACTCCTATGAGTGTATTTAGTTCGTTAGAAAATATCTCTATCATTTTAAGGAATACCTTTTTTGTCGAACAGTGCAAGAGAGTTGCATGTCATTGCATTAAGGAGGAGAAAATAAATTACGAAGTAGCCAAACGCATGCACTGTCAAAACAAAACAGAACTAAACTTTACAGAGGCACAACATAACACACAAGAAAGCCTCCGTAGGCTAAGAACCTCTGATGGTTAATTGGGCTAGCAGAAACTCAAGCCCTATTGCACTGGCCATACACCAAAAGAACACTGGGGGCAGATCTGTTAAACACACAATCACATCTATGTTTCCAAAGTTCCCAAGCAATTAGAGTTACAGGACCTTGGAGGCTTGTACGGTTAATAAGGCTAGTGGCCATACACCAAAGAGATTCCTCCTGGGCTATAGTCTGCACGACCAAAACAACACTAGGGGCATACCTGTTAAACACACAATCACATCTGTGTTTCTAAAGAGTATGAAGGTCTTTCCTGGCCTCCCTTGGAACTTGCTTCGTAGCATGCCACCACCAGCTGTAAAATGGAGCAATGTCCATATGAGGTTTCAGTAGCCCAAAATTAACAATTTGCAGCACTATAAACCAACATACCTTACTAAAACACATGATATGAGGATATGCTGAATATCTTCCTCCGCTTGATCACAAAAGGACGCACGGCAGGGTGAGGTAGACCACGCTTGGCTAAACGACCTGTGGTCCAACATCTCTTCAGAAGTGCAAGCCACAGAAAGAACTTACAGCACAAAGTAGACCATGTCTTGCAAATACGCTATGAAGTCCCAAATCTGATCGTCCCAAAGAAGAGACCCTTATAGGCTGACTTCCAAGTGTACTCACCAGTCTAACACAATTTCCATACATGCTTAAGGTCAAGGAATACCTTTAAATTTGGGATGGCAATTCTATAATAAAACTTGATACGCTTTCCAATAGTTATGAATTGCGATTGATATTGGTCATGTGACTGTACAGGAGATTTGTTGTTGCCAAACTTTCTATTCAATGTTGATATTTGGTTCTAGGATCCTGACTTGTTTGTATTCTATAATTTGCTTGAAGAATTTTTGCAAGACATGCAAGGGCGAACAGCTAGTGAAGGGGAAAAAATCAGTTAAGCTCGACATAATGGCTGGTATGAAAAACTAAACTATACCAATTTTTGTCTATGCTTGACATGCGATCCTACCTTGTAACTATAACGTGAAATTTCTGCATATGCTTGTCTGCTTGTGGTTTTGCCGATATGAAATGTAAACTTTTGCGGCCATATCAGTGATTCCAACTGTACAACTTGGTATAATGCAGATCTTTATCTTTTGATCGCTGACTAATAATGTCAAGAAATATGGCACTTCAGAAGAAAATTAATCATCTCACTTCCAAGACCATTTTGCCTTTTTTTGTCACTGTTTGCCTCTTTTGCTTCAAATTTTAAAGTGCATGAGTTTATATTGAAGTGTGCATAGCATTACTTGCATTTTGGGTGTGATATAACTGGAACACTTTTTCCAGGTATCGATGATAGTGACACTATGAAGGTTTGTGGAAAGGGTGGTGCAGATGTTGAGCGCAATAAACCTGGTGATCTTTATATTACCATCAAGGTTCAGTTATTTTATTTTATTTTTGAAAACATAAACTCTTTGCTGTCAGTTTGATCAATTCTTTGCAAATGAACCTTGTATCCATTTTCCTAGTACAGATCAGAGAGGATCCTATCTTCCGTAGAGAAGGCAACCATGTGCATGTTGACGCTATTATAAGCATTGCACAGGTCAACTCTCTTTCCATTTGTTTTCCCTATTTGCTGTTATTATGATCATATTTGACTTAGATCTTTATGTATACATTTCACGTAAGTTACATTGATCTTTTAGAAAAAGGAAAACCATGTAGCACAGGATGACTGATTCTGCTGTCTATTACCATATCATGGACATACTCCATTTCTGATTAATTAATAGATCTAAAACTGCATGATTTTCAGGCTGTGCTAGGTGGAACTGTCACAGTACCAACCCTTACGGGCAATGTTTCAGTCAAGGTATAATATCATGTTTTATGCTTTTATGCATGAAACTAGCCATGTCATCCAGTTATTTTACTTGATCAGTTTCACACAGGCTTACCATGTTTGTGGTATTTTCTAGGTTCGCCAAGGTACCCAACCAGGAGAAAAGGTTGTTCTCCGGGGCAAAGGTTGGTTATTTGAGTCATCCTAGAAATCCCTTGCACTGATACTTGGATTTGCTGCATCATATATTCGGTTCTTACCCTATGATATCTACTTAAATATTCACTAAGAACATTGTTGTGGTAAACGCATTTTGATTTTTAACTAAAAAACTGCAGGAATAAAAGCACGGAATTCCCCAGCTTATGGGAATCAGTATATTCACTTCAACGTCCGAGTTCCAACGTACGATACATTTTCCAAACTAGAGTGTTATATAATTTCATTGATTAAAGAATTTCATGCCATTCCTATATACTGACAATATTTGTTCTTCACAATGTTCAGGGAAGTGACACGACGACAGCGCGAGTTGATGGAGGAATTCGATAAAGAGGAGTGCAGCGAAGGGGAGAGAGTTGCAGCAGCTGCCTCTGGATGAAATTTTGGCGCACCCATTCGTTGATTGCTTATACATAATAAGTCGATAGCCGCAGCCCCTATTACAGGGGCTCGGTATACCGTATTATACATGATGTAGTCTTTAGATTGCAGGTTTTTCATTGTATGATATGCACGCTAAGGCTAAATTATTTGTAACATTTTGACCTTTTATTTATTATTGTGGCACTGATGTAGCAGCTAGAACTGTAGGAACATATAATCTCAGCAACATTCCTAAATGAGAATGTAGTAGAACCGAAGGAAGGCTGTGTAGTGTTCCATGTCCTAACTGCATATTGTGGATTAGCAGGGGTGGTGCCTGGTAGAAAAAGACCAAAAAGGACCGGGACCAAGATAAATTTGGTCATCGATTTGGTCACTAGATGGTGGGGCCAAATTTTATTTGGCCATTATCCGGCCAATTCGGTTAGTACACTTGTTGAACTAACAGGCTTAAATTACTTAAGTCCAATATGCAATAGATTAAGTAAACCCTAGAGGAGAATCCATATTCCCTTGTGCCTGTTTGCCGAAGCTGGAGAGTGCAAATTGTATGTGATTTTGTTATGCTAAAATTTTAGTCCTGATCGAGACCAAATTGGTCGGTCCTGATTTTGTCCAAATCCGATCCGTCTTTAAATTTTGATGACTGAAATTTCATCGAAGACTGACCGAAACCAAATTGCTTGGTTAGACTGAATGAGCACCCATATACAATGGCATCCCAAACTCATGAATGCACTGTGCATGTTATTATTTCTTATGTTCTCTCGAATGATACGGGTGTCTGAGGGTAAACTCTTTTAAGCAGGAAGCCGTGAAACCCTCCGTTGGGTTTAGACCGGGGATACAGGTGAGAACGTGAGGACTGAGAGAAGGTGAGGGAGAGATGGAGGGTTGGGCCCTCTCGGGAACGATGTGAACATGGTCGGGTTATATAGGTTCGGGCCACTAAGAAGCGTAATACCATACTTCTATGCGTGGTTGCTTGGGGCGTAAAATTACAGGTGACTTGGCTAGCAACAAATCTTATTGGGAGCTTATTTGGCCGTCTTCAAAGGAAGCTCCCCCTCTCTCCCGATGTAAGAGCCTCATTTTATACCATAAGGGCTACCATAGGTGTTAGGCCCCATCTTACAAGGGAAAAGGAAACATTCTTTTATGGGTAACTAATACTCGTCAAGTCTACTGACGTGTAGAACGGCACATGCCTCACTACGGCATGGGCCGCATCACGTTGCGATGTGGGCGAGGTCCATGACATTCTTCATTAAATGCTAAAGACTTTCGACTGCTTAGTCCCACCGGACGACGATGAGGAAGAACGATTCGACAAAGACAAAGTGCCGGTTCAATCTTAAGAGAAGGGCAAAAAGGACTCTCATTAATGCTCGACAGGACGGGGTAGACGTGAGCCACGCTTTCCTGCTAGGACCAGGCGCATGCGCGCAGGATTCCCTGTTTCCAATCTGTCGTCACATCTGTCGTTTCTGATGCAGGCGGTCTACCACGTCACTAACATGCCATTTTAGTGCGGTGCTCTGCAGAGGGCAGAGCGCCATTAAATATAGTGACTAGGTATCGAGTGCACCAGTGCGTAATGTTTTTCACGCCACATGCCCCCTTATGAATGGGACAACGGAGCGGGGGTCGGGCTGCCCGACCCTAGGCGCGGGAAGGGAGCTGCCTCTCTGGCCTCAGGCCTGACCCCTCTCAGGGCGTGCCACGTGGCCCAAGGGCACCTTTCTCCCCTTTACACGGCATACCCCCGGGCCTATATCACCTACACAGAGTATTATGTGGCAAAATGTCGGTGCGATACTTATGCATGTTAAAATTTTGTTGGCACACTTTCACGCTCCTACACAGTATATTTTGATGCAAAACTTTTTGTATAAATATTGATCATCTGATCTTTCTAAAGGATTTCTTTAATTTTGTAGTAGTTAATTTAGTCGTTTACGTTGTTGTTGTTAAAGTATAATATCATGGAAACAAACACTGAGAATGCCACATACCTAAAAGTTACGGAAGGTAACCGTTAGATATGGATTAGAAGACATGAAAAATAAAAGATACCTTATGTAAGAAATATTATATATAGTTCGATTCGTGTACAAATAGAATTGTCTTGCCCGTGTATAATAAGGATGCCCTGAGTTAAAATTAAAGACCAATGTCTCCCTAGAGAAAAGGACATCAAATCAAGACTTAGACAAGCCCCCAACGCTCCTGCCCTAGCCTTCAAGCGCTGCCCCCCGACGTCGCCAAAGCCGCTGCCCTTAGGGGCTCCGACGCCCATCGCCGCCCCCATTCCCTCGACACCAGCACACGTATCTTCGCTGCCCGACGCCGTGTCCCTTCACAACGCTGCCCGATGGATTATTGAACAAAAAATTTATGTGTTGAACATTTTAAGTATGCCATTTGAAGTTCTTTATTGTATTGAACTATGTCATTTGAATTTTAAGTTGGATTGTTGAACTATATTCAATTGTCTTATTGGAAATTTGTTAGCTATTTTGGGTGGACAGGTATACCCATGGGTATCTTGTGCCCGTGTTTTGGGGGGGTAAATGGGTATACGTGCGGGTATACGGCACCCGCGTGTAACAGGTATGGGTAGATTTTATGCCCGTGACACAGTAACGCGTATACTCACGGGCATAAATTTAACTGATGAATACATGTATGAGTAGTCAATACCCATGTCCGATTGCCATCCCTAGCTGGGCTACTAGTGATGGCGGTTGTCCGTATGATAATTGCCTATGCTCCTAGTGGTAAAACGTCCCCTGGTGCCCCACGACCCCCTCTCTCTTCTCTCCCTCTTTGCTCTCTCATGTTTGCTATAGGTGTGTTATAGGAACAGAAGATGTCGGTGACCAAAAACCTTGTCCTTGAGCCCTTTTGTTCCACCAGAGACTACTCCTTGTCACATCAGCCAAGGTAAACCCTAGTTGCCCAGTGTTTTCTTTATTTCAGCAATTTATTCACAAATCCGGTAATGGAAATTAGTTCACATTTTTTTATCATGAAAATTAGCTCACATATGTTTGATGTGAACAAGTATTAATTTGTGATGCGGGGCAATTAATTTATGATGAGATGGTTTGTGCTTGACCGTGATATGGTATATGTTTATCTTTCTTTGGTTTTTGTATTGTGTAGATGGATAAGAGGACCAAGCTTGTAATTTTTGCTACAGCTGCAAATACGTTGTTGTTGATGGTAGCCATGATTATTGAGTCTAGAAAAAGGCAAAAAGATGGACAAAGAGATAAGGTATTAAATATGGCCCGATGTATGAAGGGGATAGGGTGAGAATCAGGTAACTTCACACTAAAATTTGGAGGAATGATACAACTTGCTTCAACAAGCTTAGACTTAGAAGACCATCTCTCTTTTGGTTTTGTAAGCATTTTAGAGATTGTGGCTTGCTTGAAGATACCATCCACATGTGTGTAGAGAATAAGTTGCTATGTTTTAAAATATAGTGGGACATAACCTTAGAGAATATGTTAGTTTTGCTACTTTTGGTAGGTCCGGCCGGATAAACAGTCAGTTACTTCGATAAGGCATTTCATACTGTTGATTTTAAAATTACTTTGAACATTAATGTATTAATCACTATAAAAGATAACCTCATCAATACAATATGAACAGTTTAATATCTAACAATCTCATTTCCATCTCTTCACGCAAACATGTGACAGGATCACTTGTCAACATAGGATTTGGATCCTGTGCAGTCCTTAGTGTGACTGCAATATAAGCAGTCGTACTGGGACCGTTTGATGCAAATCTAAGAGTCCTGATTTTATGGTGAGTTCACAATGAGTAAGTTACTGTAGCACTAGAACGGCAGCATCAAATTTTATCCGTTCGATGAAAAAATGGATGGCCACGATTGCATGCGGTCTCTAATGTACAGTTCTCACAGACATAGCATCACAAAGCAGTCCTCACAAAAATCTATTAGTTATACCTGACGAAGCTGGGCAGTCTGCCCAATCAGGAGCTCACCGGCCGGTATAACCAGAGCATCCTCTATGCGTGACTCCTACTACGACGGCCTGCTAGAGCCCGTAATTGTTTGACTTTTTTTATTAAAAAACCAAACGATATAGTTATAAATAAAAAATAATTTATAAATAAAATATTTATATATGTATTCTTAGCTATCTAAAAGTCAATGTAAAAAATAAACTTCAACGAGAAAATCCCTTAAATCAGCTCTAAATTTAAGGTCAAAAATTTAAATTTTGACGTATAAACATAAACCAAAGTGTGCAAAACAGTTAACTAATTATCATCAACACCGACTGCTGCCGCATTCTTTCTCCTTTAATAACCCACCGACTGTCCCACGTTCTTCTTTCCTTTCTAACCTAGATTTACTTGTTTTTCCTTACTAACCTGTACGTTTTCCAAACGACTAAAGGATGTTTTTTACAAAAATTTTCATAAAAAAGTTACTTTAAGAATTATATTAATCCATTTTATAGAAAAATTGCTTTAAGAATTATATTAATCCATTTTATAGCAGGCCGCGTTCCACCCCAGCACACTTGCGCAGAAAGTTCCGAAAGTTCCTTGGGTCACAGGATTGTGTACAAACTTCAGGATGCCCAAGAGATATTGCGTCTGAATGAAATCTCCTAAGCGCATCTTTAAAAAATACAATGTTTAACAATTTAGAAAACATGCGAGCAAAAGCCAAGAAATAATCTAGTCCAAAATAACACAGCCTAAGCCACAGAATTTATGGATATAGTTTCAAAACAGCATAGTTTGTGAGGAGCAATAAGGTGAAATTGAAGGGATGCATGGAAGCTGTACCATCTTGAAAACCATATGCAACAATCCCATGCAAAAGTCAGGAATCACAACTCAATGACGAAGACAGACTGATGTATGAGTGAACAAAAGAGTCTCATGCTCCCATTGCATTGCGAATTATTTGCTTATTCACCAGATTACAGCACTGTCTAGCCAGACCCCAAAAAAACTGTGCATAAATAAGATTCAGACCGCCTGCCAGCACCCACCACAACGAAAAAGAATGGCACCACAAGAGGCAAACCTCCCTTGGATACATATGCTGTTTTTTTTTCCGCGACCCAACAGAAGAACAGAATCTAGACAGAATAAACCCCTAGAGCTCAGCTTGTAGTTTCAGGAATATGAAACAAGAACCCACTAAGGGTTGCGTGTTGAAGCAGTGCCTAATCCGCACGGGATTGGCCAGCACGAGATGACAGGATGATGCCAACAATGAGGCCATAGAGAGCAAGAGCTTCAGCGAAAATGAGGATGAGGATCATACCCACAAACAGCTTTGGTTGCTGAGCATTCGCCCTGAAAAGAAAGAATATGATTAGGAAGGAGTAATAAAAAAATTATAATGTTTGAACCTTAAAGAAAATCTTCATTGCAACTGCATAGATGAGAACGACTTCACATTTGAGCCATGAAATAGTACAAGTGTATAACATGTTTAATCTGGCAATTCTAACAATTCTCTGTTCAAAATATCAAACAACATACAAGTCAAAGAAACCACATGTTTTTACTAGCACAGAAATTTAAAGCTTCAAATAACTCTTGCCATAGTAATGCGCTGCTCTAAACAGGGTTTCTCTGACACAACTATCCAAACTATTTTAGGAGACGATTTGGAAACCCTCAAGTGATGAACTCTTCACATGGAAATAAATTTAAGCCTTGTCCTTTGTTTGAATCATCAAATAAGCTAGAACAGAGGAGACAGCTTACAAAATACCAAAACAGCATATATATGTGAAACAAACTAAAGATAGGGTACCATATCAAACTGCAAACTTAAAATAAGATGGAGAAAATAGATGTGAAGCAAAAGTTGAAATAACAGCATAAATCAGCAATATAGACAATATATTGTGCCAACAAACTGGATACCTAACCTACAAAAGTGAAGAATTTATGGAAGAGGTGGCCTCTTTTATTCAGATTTGTATAAATTAGAAAAAGTTCCCAATATATAGACAATATATTGTGCCAATAAATTGAATATCCAAAGAGCCGCATAAATATTGTGGAACATTTCACATCTTTTGGTCCTTGGTGGATAAATACATAGAATGATCTTATTATAAACATCTAAGAAATTTGGGGATTAATACTATGATCCATTGTGACAACATCCTTAGCTCCGTTAGAACGATAACACCAAACGGTTTAATTCACGGTTTGACAGCATTTTTCTAAAAAAGTTATAGCACTGTGAAGCCTGAAATTTAATTGATTGGATCCATGATTTAACCCACCGAAGCTAACTATTTGACATTGATAGCAGTACAAGTAGTCTGTTAGTTAAATAAAAGTATAAAACACACCCCTTTTTAGCACACAGTAACGTGAATTTGACATATCAATGTTAACCGGCAAGCATAGGACAGAAGCTCCGGAAAAAGTATAGCTTTGTCTTATCATGAAAAATTGTTTTTCAGTATTCATTCACATAAACAAGTATGCACTTGCAAATGTAATATAATTTACTAATAGTTTGGTACACATATCATAACATTATCTAATGGTATGGAGAATTATTAACAGCAAGAGGAGAAAATAAAGCAAGCAGTTTTTTTTACCTGACTCCGGCATCACCGACAATGCCAATGGCCATGCCGGCAGCAAGACCAGCAAGGCCACAAGCAAGTCCAGATGAGAGGTGCGCGTAGCCATCGAAGAGGTAGTAAGGCTTGGCCTTGGGGTTGATCCCTGTGCTGATGATGACGGCGATGATGAGACCGTAGATACCGAGCACACCAGCCATGACCACGGGCACGATGGACTTCATCACCAGCTCCGGCCGCATCACACCCATGGACGCCACCCCGACGCCGCTCTTGGCCGTCCCGTACGCCGCACCCATGCCTACACCCACCCAGAGATCTCGTCAGAATTGCATCGTGGATCCAATCCGAGCTTCTCTCTCAGATCAGATCAGATCGGATCGAAGCGCGCAGCACGCGGATCACGGGGGATCCGAGCAGCCCAGAAGCCCAAGTGCCTCGCGAACCTCTCCATCCCCCCACGGAATCGAGCGCGAAGAAGAAAAAGATCGGGAATTTCGCCAGACCAGACCAGACCACCGCACCTCACGCGCGCGAAAGGGGGGGGGGGAGAACGTACAGGAGAAGACGAGCGCGGAGGCTGCGCCGAGGAAGCCGAAGAAGGGGGCGGTCTCATCGCCGCTGAACACCGACGACATCTTCGCCTCCTCTTCTGATCGTCTGCCGCTGCGACGGTGAGCCCGCAAGCTCTCTCTCTCTCTCTCCCCTCTCCGGTCGCCGCGAGCAAGGGACGTGTCGAACGGGAGAGAGATCGTGGGATTGGGATTGGGCTCTCGTGATCCGATCTGAGAGAGGAGAGAGGAGAGTTTGGATTTGGGGGCTTGAGGTTGGGGAAGACGGGAGCCGCGGAGAAGAGAAACGAGAGGCGCACGCCACGGCGGGGTTGGCTTTGGACGGTTTTGCCCCCAAGTGATGTAACCAAGGTACAACGTACAAGTGTCCAATGTTATAAGGCCATTCACTGTTAGCTTATGTGGCGTGAAGCCTCGACCTATCATGGCGGAAAGAGAGTGTCATTCGCCTTTTTTCGTTCGGCTTGTGAATCTCTACGTACCCCTATAAAGAAACGTATACCTCTGTCTTGAGCGCGGCGAAGAAACCTCTAGAGCGACGCACTGGAAGAGCTCGCGGCCCTATCATGTTCCCTAGGTGTCCGTCTCTCTAAATCGCCTTCCTGCACCAGCGTCATCGTCCTCACGAGCGCCACGTCGCCGCCACCGTCCCCACGAGCTCCGCCGCACCCCAACACCAGCCGCACTCCGATGCCCGATGTCGTCACCTTAGTCGACGTCGCGGCCACTAGGGCTGGACAATCAGTTAGTATGGTTTATTCGGTTCGATCTATTTGGTTTTTTAATATTTCGGTTTTTGAATATTGAAAACCAAAATTTACACTGAAAAATTATTAACCGAAACTAAAAACCGAATTATTTCAGTTAGATTATTTCGGTCATCGGTTAAAAACCAAAATGTATGTGCAGTGCTCATAGGACCTACACGTATGTGCAGGGGTGAGGCAACAAGCATCTGGGGGGCGCTGAGCCACCAAGGAAGAAATCAAGGAGTGCGGCATCGAGGAGGTGAGGAATTGCAGACCTGCAATTGTGTTGCGCCGCACAGGCACTTCACGCACAGCTCATTAACTCTCACGGAAGGAGACCGAAGAGTGGATGTTGCATCGCATATTCACACTTGCCTATTGGGTTGGGCTAGGTTACAACTTACAGAATATAAGCTAGCGAGGTGTTAGTTCCGTTAATTTGGTGATTTCAGTTTTCTAAAAATAAAACCAATTAAAAACAGAAAACCGAACTAATTAATTTTCAAAACCGATTTAAAAACAGAAATAACCATCGGTTATTTTGGTTCAGCTTCGGTTATCATGTTCGGTTTTCGATGAATTTGCGCAGTCCTAGCGGCCGTCGCCCGAGCACTGGCATGGACCTGAAAGAGAGAGAGGAGAGAGTTGCAAGGTGAAAGAGAGAGAGGAGGGAGCTGCGGGGAAAGGGAGAAGAGAGGAGGGAGAAGTGGGCCCTATTTAAAGCTGCGGTGAGTGGTATATGGGAAGTAACCTACTGTGAATGCCCTAAAGAGAATGCTAGTATTTTATTCTTTGAAACTTTGTATTCAGTCTATAAAAAAAATATTGGACATAAAAATTATCTTTTTTTATTCGATACTAGTAGGGATATACTAGGGAACATGTTAAAAAATATGTTTTCTAGCCCAAGAACATTGCTAACAATCCCTTAAAATCCTCTAAATCTAGGTTGGCAATGGGGCAGGGACTGCCAAATGGCCCCCGCCCCGGCCTCGAAATAGAAATCGGGGAGAAAACGGTCCTTGTCCCCGTCCTCACCCCTGTCGGGTCCCCGTCCCCGAACGGGCCCCGGCGCCCCATAAAAACTAGTGTGGAGAGAGGGGAGTGTGACTGTGACTCACCGTCGCCACTGACCGTCCCGCTAGCCCACGATGTTGCCTTGGGGTCGCTGCGCCACCCTATCCCTTGACTCCCGTCGCCGGTCGCCCCGCCCCGCCAGCCGCGATGTTGCCTCGCCGCCCCACCAGCCCGCGGTGCTGCCCGACCAGCCTGCGGTGCCGCCTCGACCGCCGTCGATCGCACCGCCTCACCGCCCCGTCCCACCGTTGGCCGCGCCCTACCTGCCGCCACCAGATAGACATGAGATGTGGGCGAGGGAATGTGAGAGAGAGGAGGAGGAGGAGAGCTAGGGTTAGGGGTTTAGATGGGCCTTATTGGGCTAGAAAGTTTGTAAAGCCTCCTTAGGTCCCCGCGGGTGCAAACCATTCCTCGACCCTGGCCTTGGCTCCGGACCCAAATCCCCGTGGGGCCAAAATGCTCCTCGGGGCCCTGGCCCCACGGGGAAAATTGCCAACCCTATCTAAATCCTAACATTAGGGGATTTTAGATAAAAATATATGTATATATTTCTAACAGATCTCTTAATCATCCTCCTAAGAACCCCCAAACCCCCTTATTCTTCTCACTTATTCACTCTTTTCATATATAGCACACTGCGACACTCACTCTCAATTATAGGCCGTTGCTCCTTCCCGTGGGCAAAAGATGTTCCCACCTCGATAAATAAACTAATTTTGGTCGGTAGATCTGTATGAGCCCACATTTTTATGTTTAGGGAATCAATTTTAGCCAACTTTAGGAGGGGCAATTTTTTTCACATGTTAATTTCTATATATGGTTCCCCAAAACAAAATTTTAGGGATGAAATTTAGCCAATTTGTTGGTGACGCTCTAATTCCCAAATTTTAGTTTTAGGACCAATTGTAGACACCTTTTGGAGATGCTCTGTCACTCTGCCTTCAAAATCCGCATTAGTCTGTTCCGTACACTGAGCTAACCCCACGTCCACATAATATCTCGCTATACTTTCATACTCAATTGGTGTAAAATGGTTAACTCAAGGATACCATGGTTGGAGCATAACCCTCACGCACTTAGACTTCCAAGTTGGTACTAAACCACCACTATACAACTAGTTCCGAACCACAAGCTTCAAACGGACTGAGGTGAATGCTTAAGGGATGACACTTTGGCAACTCAAAGTTTACACAACAGAGGTCGAGAACTCCCTTTGGGTTTAGACCATGGTCAAAAGCACATTCATATCTTTATGCTATAATACCAATACAAACACCCCAAGAATCATAAGAACCATGAGATGTCACTAAACAAGCATCTATGCCAATTTTTTTTGTTTTGGCATAGATGTTTGGTTGTTTAGTGATATCTCAAGATTTTTATGATTCTCGGTGTGTTACATACTCCAATGACATGTTTGGTATAGTTTTGGTTCCAATATTTTTGGTGCTAGGTATTCATAACTCAACGTATTCATAGATCTAGATCTATAATTAAACTAATATCGTATAAATGAATCATTTTGTTTCTAGTTTTTATGAAATATAAAATTTTAAACCAATATAAATTTACTTAAAACTCAATAATTCAACATAGATTTTGAGATCGAGAGTTGTGGCAAAAAATGACCTAAAATGTTGTTTTTATCTCGTACTTGCTGTGTTTCAAAATGTGCCACTAGAAGGCTCTGGATTATAGTGGTTGTGGTTGTGTTCCTCGAATTTGCTCCCATGTTGAGCTACCTACCTAGATCAATCAGACGGTTCGATAAAAACTCCGCAAGCAAAGTATCGTGAGAGAACCTATTTGTGGGTTCGCCCAAGGGATGTGATCTAGAGAGTCAAAAAAAAAAGTTTCGGGTGAATCAGAGGGAGATGTATAAGAATAGAGTCTAGGGAGTAAACAAGTTCGAGACGCGCATAAGCGTAACACCCTACTCCTACGATGGTATGATAAAATGTGTGTGTCTGATTTATATATATTCCAAGATGATGCCCTTGTTTTACCATTGCAATGGGATACCATAGTGTCTATGGATAGGATGACCAGGAAAACAATAAAAGCTTCTCATGACTTATGGGAGGCTATTGAATATGGCCACATCGTCATAGCTAACAAACAATTATCTCAGCCTTACTATTTATGGGTCGCGCTCACAAGACAATCTCATAGGGCGGTCACATAGTTGAAATCTAGATTATTTATTTATTATTTTAATTAAACATTTAGAGATAGTTTTTTGTTTGAAAAAATTGCAAATTAAACCCTAACGCCAACTAATGGACGATATATAAAACACCCACTAGCTAGGCAAGATATATAATATCAAATGTCGATGGAAGTGGTGAAGAGGAAGGGCATGTTGATTTTGCAGGCATCCCCCTTAACGCCCTCGTAGTGGACATTTTATCCACTTCTAGGGGCCGCCTGCAAAATCGCCCCTTTTCTCTGGCGCTCACAAGTGGGGATATTTTGCAGGCAGCTCCCTGCTCCAATTAAAATGCTCAGTAGGTAGACACTAAGGGCATTGCCTTTAATAATGCCATGTTTAGTTCACAAAAACTTTTCCCAAAAATATTATATCGAATCTTTAGACACCTAAATAAAACACTAAATATACATGAATATTAAAACTAATTACATAGTTATGGAAAAAAATCATGAGACGAATCTTTTGAGCCTAATTAGTACATGATTAGCCATAAGTGCTACAATAACTAATATGTGCTAATGACGGATTAATTAGACTCAAAAGATTCATCTTGTGGTTTTCAGGCGAAATCTGAAATTTATTTTATAACTAAATCACGTTTAATACTTTAAATATATGACCGTACACGTCGACATCTCTCTTTCAAAAATTTTTTTGAACCGAACGGGTCCAAAATATGTAAGCACTGGTCGTTTGTCCAACAGGCCCAAAACTAAACGTGTGCGCACGTGTCGTTATTCTGCTCAGGCCCATCGTAATATGGATCGGCATTCTTTTCGGCCCAACTTAATATGGGCCACATATTTAATATGGGCTCGCCCAAGCAATACCGTCAGGCCCATAAAAAGATGGGCCGCGAATGGGAGGAAGCCCGGCACCGGCCCATGACCTTTTCCCTTGCTCCATTTCTTATTGTGGGCCGCAAGATCTGGGCCCAGCGAAGTGGAGAGGATCGGTTGGTGGGGCCAGAGCAAACAGCGGCCGCAGCAAACGAATCCATCGCGCACGAAATCTGAGACCCAAAAGCCGCCGCCGCCGCCGCCGTCCCCGTCGATCCTCCCACCTTCCGATCGACGCGCGGCCACCGCCTCCCTTCCGGAAGCCTCCGCGCGACCTTCCGCAAGGTACGCGCACTCCCTTCGCTCGGAGCATGCGCCATCGTCGCCGACGATGGGGGGCACGGTCGGTCGGACTGGGTAGGGAGGGACGGCTGCTGCTCGCCTGCCTGCCTGCATGGCGGAATCTAGAGCACCGCTGCATGCTACAGCTCCAGCGCTTCCTGATGGGATCCACAGCTTCCGCAAATTCTCCTCTTTTGGGGGCGCATTGGCATTGCGATTGCGTCGTGTTCTATGCTTGAGACATTGCCAAACAGTCACTTTGTTTTTTTTTTTTTTTTTTTTTTTTTTTGGCTTTAGGTGATGAGTCAAACAGCAAAGTGGAGCGGTTGCACAAATGCAATGGGCCGCCCAAAGGATGAACCCTTGCAGTTTGTCTGTTGCATGTGGAATTTCTTGTGCATATATTGCTATCTGATCTGAAAGTTCACTATGTAGCAAAGCGGAGGGGTTACACAAATGCAATGGGCCGCCCAAAGGATGAACCCTTGCAGTTTGTATGTTGCATGTGGAATTCCTTGTGCATATATTGCTATCTGACCTGAAAGTTCACTATACAATGGGCCGAAAGGACGAACCTTGCGGGCTGTTTGTTGCGTGTGGAATATCTTTGCATATTGCAATCTGACATGAAAGTTCAGCTATTAGTTTCTGTTTGTTTACCTTGTGATATTTATCTTTTGCAGGTTCCTTCTTCAGTGCGCGTGTGAATCTATACTTAACCTCCCATAAGAGTGCAGCTGAGCTGTGAGAATATTCTTGAAGAATTATGAATCCTTATTTCGTTGGTCTTCTTGTACCCATCGCGGTCTCTCTTCTACTCCAGAAAAGGAGGAAAACTCACAAGATGAGAGGAGTGCCAGTTGATGTGGGTGGAGAGCCTGGTTATGCAATACGCAACTATCGATTTGAACATCCAGTTGAAACTCACTGGGAAGGGATCACCACACTCGCTGAGCTCTTTGAGCAGTCATGCAAGGAGTATCTCCACATGCCACTCCTTGGCACCAGGAAGCTCATTTCCAGGGAAAAGGAATTATCATCTGATGGGAGGTCCTTTGAGAAGCTTCATCTTGGAGAGTACGAGTGGAAACGCTATGCTGAGGTCTTCAAGAGTGTTTGCAACTTTGCGTCTGGCCTAATTCGATTAGGCCATGAGAAGAGTGAGCGTGTTGCTATTTTTGCTGAGACACGGGCTGAGTGGCAAGTTGCTCTGCAGGTAATCCCCTGTTTCTTCTTCTGTACTTGATTGATATGCTAATTTTGTGCATTTATGTTTTCTATTTATGTGCAAATTAGAGGGGGTATGCTGTTTCTTAAGTAGATTGAGAATGTAAGGTGTAACTACATTAGTGAAATTTCAAACTCCACAAATACAGGTGGTGGATAATCAATAGTATTCAACTGGTAATATCCTCAAAAAAGTATTGAACTAGTATTATGGTATGATAGTGCAGTTGTTTTTTAGCAGTACCATATAAAGTGAGGTGCAGGATATTCAGATTTGTCAATGGGTGGCATAACATTATGTATCAAATGACAGGAGATAGGAGGTACATGAATGGTTTTGGCATCCTTGTGTATATGTACATGCCATCCTTGAACATGATATACTATGAAAAGTATAGTACCTTATGAAGATACCAAATCATCAGAAATAGCACACATGCTACATGCTTATATATTTCATAATTGGCTTCTTTTAAAATACATTCAGCCTAATTTTGTTTCCTACTCTCCCCCTGTAGCTATTTAATGCTGAGACCAATCCTGTTCCTGCTCATTGAGATCTGAATTCTGAACTTGAGTTATTATTCTTCTATTTGCAAGGCATGCTTCAGGCAAAATATTACAGTTGTCACAATCTATGCCTCATTGGGGGAGGAAGCACTGTGCCACTCACTAAATGAGGTCAGTACAGTCACTATCTCACGTTCTCTGTATAGATAGTCCTTGTTTGAGGGTTTCTTTTTTTTATATCATGTGGTATGTTTCTAGTTTTTATGAAGACAATGATTTATTCTTATCATTTTTTTCTATACGAATGGGCATAGCACTTTTCAGCAAGTGCTAACATTTTGTTCCAGAAACTATCGCAGTGTAATTGGACCTATCTTCGACATTCTTGGTTTATTTTTAGCTAACTTTGCCCTTCTCTTCTCCAGACTGAGGTTACTACTGTCATATGTGGTCAGAAAGAACTGAAAAAAATGATTGATATAAGTACACAGCTTGACACAGTAAAGCGAGTTATCTATATCAACGAGGAAGGAATTTCAGCTGAAGTTTCGTTAGCTCAAAACAGCACTAGCTGGATAATTGAGCCGTTTGAGGAAGTAGATAGATTGGGAAATGAAGCACCTGTTGACGCAAACATGCCTCTCCCATCTGACGTAGCAGTGATAATGTATACAAGTGGTAGCACTGGATTGCCTAAGGTTTTCCCAAGCCCTCCTGTTTTTCCAGTTTCCTCATTTCAGAATATCTTTATGCTACAAATTTTGCTATTACTTCTAGGACTCATGTTGCTAATACGTCATGATATACATAATGTTGGAAATATAATCTAATTTATATATTTTCTGCTATTGAACTAACATCTAAAAATGTTTTACAGGGAGTTATGATGACTCACCGTAATGTCCTGGCTACACTTTCAGCAGTTATGACCATTGTGCCTCACATTTGTAGGAAGGATATATACCTGGCCTACCTGCCACTTGCACACATTCTTGAGTTGGCAGCTGAGGTGACTCTAAAAGAGCATCCTAATGTGTTTCTATCATTGGTACTTAAGATTAATTTCCTGTATGGAAAAATATTTTCCAGGCACTCATGTCTGCTGTTGGGGCTTCCATAGGATATGGATCACCTCTGACCCTGACTGATACATCAAACAAAATAAAAAAGGGCACACTAGGTGATGCTTCTGCACTCAAGCCAACATTGATGACCGCTGTACCTGCTATACTTGATCGTGTTCGTGATGGTGTGAGAAAAAAGGTACTGCACTTTACGCCGTTTTGTCCAATATTCTTCATTTCATTTTTGATTTCTTGATTGGTATTTTTCATATTGTAATGGCTTTAGGTGGATGCAAAGGGTGGTGTAGCAAAGCAGTTATTCGATGTTGCCTATAACCGTCGACTTGCTGCAGTCAATGGAAGTTGGCTGGGTGCATGGGGATTAGAGAAACTCTTGTGGGACATGCTTGTCTTCAAAAAGGTGCGTGCAATTTTGGGAGGAAAGATTCGCTTTGTACTTTCAGGCGGAGCACCTCTATCAGGTGATACCCAGAGATTTATCAATATATGCCTCGGGTAAGATAACGCATACCATCATCCCATGTTGTTAGTTGCAATTGTCTTGACCATCCTTGTTTATCATTTCATACATTTAAACACAATGAACTGTGATGTTTGTCTCAACATGCATAGAGACCTGCAAATTCACAAGTTTATGCAATTTCAGGGTTCCAATAGGGCAAGGGTATGGTCTGACTGAGACATGTGCTGGAGGAACATTTTCCGAGTATGATGACCCATCTGTTGGTCGTGTTGGTGCTCCACTACCTTGTTCGTACATCAAGGTAATTCTTGTTTTTATTAGCCATATTCTGATTTTAGATGAATTCATTTTTGTAGAAACCCTTGTGAGTTGAAGTCTTGAAAATCTTTTGTATTTGAAAGAATATGTTGATTGTTTTGGTTTTGAGATCACTGACAAGCTCATGCTTTGATATTTTTAACTCACTGGTCTTTTTTCAGTTTGTATCTGATTGATTTCCATATTAGTGGACTAGTAACTATTATCTGTTGACATTTCACAGTTCTTGACACATTTGCAATTATATTCTCCAGCTGATTGACTGGTCAGAAGGTGGATACTTAACAAGTGACTCCCCAATGCCTCGGGGAGAGATTGTCATTGGTGGTCCTAATGTAACTAAAGGCTATTTCAAGAATGATGCTAAAACAAATGAAATCTACAAGGTATGTGGTTGTGCTGTGGTTTGCAGAGTACTTCATGGCTTATTCTAATAACCTTCTGATCAGAATAATTTAGTAACTCTATACCTCATATTTTGTTAAGGTTGATGAAAGAGGTATGCGATGGTTCTACTCTGGTGACATCGGGCGCTTCCACCCAGATGGCTGCCTTGAAATCATTGACCGTAAAAAGGATATTGTGAAGCTTCAACATGGTGAATATGTGTCTCTCGGGAAGGTCAGAAATAGTTTTGTTGTGGTCAGACAAGATGTTGTTAGCACTTCTTAACTGATTGAACCATCACAGGTGGAGGCTGCTCTGATTGCGAGCCCATATGTGGAGAACATCATGATTCATGCTGATCCTTTCCACAGTTACTGTGTTGCGCTTGTGGTAGCTGCACACAATGAGCTGGAAAACTGGGCTTCACAGCAGGGAGTGACATATACTGATTTCGCAGAATTATGCCAGAAGCCAGAGGCTGTTAAAGAAGTGCTTGGATCATTATCAAAGGTTTGTGTTCGCCAATAACCTCGTGCCAGCAACAAATATGTTTTGCCCTCATAGTTATGTAGTAGATTGTGGCATACTAATTTGAATGAAAGCAAGCTGAAATTTGCAAATCATGTCAGACTTCTAGGATGAAAATTTATTAAACTATACTGAACTAACTTGCTGCATATATTCAGGCTGCGAAGCAAGCGCGACTGGAGAAGTTTGAGATCCCGACTAAGATCAAACTGGTACCTGAGCCATGGACCCCAGAGTCTGGCCTTGTCACTGCTGCACTCAAGCTCAAGAGGGAGGTGATCAGGAAGACGTATGAGAACGACCTTGCTGAATTTTACGCCTGATGATCGATGCTGATCGATCCTTCTCTTTTTTCTGGCATTCTCAGCTACTCTAGGCTCTTATGAGTAAACTGATTATGAATGGATATATTGATTACCGGCAGGAGATAGCCTAAATTTTGGAGCAGTGGTTCTTTGATCTCTTGAGCTAGCATAACTGGATGGATGTAGCCTCATTTCACACTTCTGTTTCTCTGCCCTAATCTCCTTTGAAATTTGGATTTTTCAAAGGAGAAAAATCGGCCTCCTTTGGGCAAATTTAATTCTCGGTCATTTGATACATTGGGCTATCCTATCTGGATCATGTTCATGACAACAACTACACCACTGGCATACCCGTAAAGGAAAGGCAAGGGAAAATGGACGGAGATTGGTCAGTGGTCTCCTCTCCCGGTCGAGTATTTCTGTTGTTTTCTTTGATTTTGATTTGGGTTAAGAACAGTAGTCGGACATTCCACTTTTTGTTAAGTTTTTTTTTTTGATTCGACATAACAAGAACAGAATCACGCTCTGTAGGATTTGAACCTACGATATTAGGTTTTGGAGACCCACGTTCTACCGAACTGAACTAAGAGCGTCCAACCAAGAAGACACGTTTTTGTGTTGTACATGTTTCAAGCTAACCTGTAGATTTGCCTAAAAACTTTTTAAGACTTGTAGTTATTGGGCGCGGGCACCGCGATCAGGCCTAATAGATAAGTTTTAGAGGATATTTGGAAATTGGACAGCAAAAATTCTAACATGAAAATTAGTCCGAGTCTGCCATCCCACCGCAGTGGCCAAGCTAGTATATCAATAGCAGGTACTTCTTCCGTTTCATATTATAATACTAATACCAAGATTCATATGTGTGCTAATGATACATTAATACATGGATGAATTTAGTCAATATTAGAAAGTCTTATATTATGAAATAGAGGGAATATAAACTGGGTTATTTCATACGTTAAAAACATTATAGGGTTAAAGTTGCCTTGGCTCAAAAATATATTTCCTCCATATTCTAATATGCGGTTGTTGATTTCTCTAGCACATATTTAATCATTCATCTTATTCAAAAAGTTTATGCAATGTGGAAATATAAGTTATGATTAAAATATATGATTAAAATATATTTAACAATAGTCCAATCAAGATAAAATAAATAATAATTACTAAGTTTTTTAATAAAATGAATTATCAAAATCAAGAATGAAATGTATTAAATTATGGAGAGGTACCAAAGTTATCCCACACATATAAAAGTTAGAATGAAGACAACAACGAACAACCTCACATCAAGCAAAGGAGCTAGCTAGACTCCAACACCTCTATATTTTGGCATTTGCTAATGTTTATAAGTCAAAATTTAAATTTTCTATTTTAATATAGAGTTAATGTTAAGGTTTTTCACCAAAGTTTATTTTACAACCTTGGCTTTAGATCGCTACGAACACGTATATAAAAAGTTTTATTCATAAATTATTTTTCATTTACAAGTATGTCGTTTGACCTTTCTTTTAAAACCCCATAAGATGACACCCCAAGTGTACATGTAGAACTAGATGAAATGCTCTCCACTCATTAACTCAGTCAGCTTGACACATTATATTTTTTTAATGAACTAAGTTGTTTTGACTTATTAGAGATAGAGAAGCTAGCTCGCGAAGTACCTATGAGCCAAATGACAAACAAGAATTAAAAGGGAGTAGTCCACTGGCCCATCCCCTAGCTAGGCCCTTTTATAGGAACCCAAACAAGAGAAAACCAAAGCCCAATAAAACACAATTTAGCCCTCTTTGTTGCCCACCATCAATGCTTAATGCTACAACTCTCTAATGGTGTAACCCTAGTGCCACCACTTGTCAAGCCTATTTTTGCTCAGCTAGCGGAGAGGTGTCCACCTTTTGCGTCAATGCTAGTGAGCATGGGTGTCTTCCTAGTGGGACGACTGTCAGAAACTCAAGCCTCAAGCTCCATTTGCAATATTGATGACGAAGTTGATCTCATCTCCCTGCAATCCAGTCACGTCCCCTACCGACCATAGCAATGCCTAGGTCACTAGTTGCTCTGCCTTGTCGTCTCCAAGTCAAGTTGACCCCAACTCCAACACCAATGTTATCATGCCGCTAGCCTCCCTCTAGATTTGTTTAACCTTGCACTCAACACCTCCATTTCTTGGCTTGCGAGCTAAACAAGTTGGCTCGAGCTGGCAAACGAGCTACACTTTTTGGCTCACTAAGGTAACGAACTGAGTCAAGTCAGCTCAATATCCTCCCCTCCATAGAAGAGTCGGTAGGATAAAAGCGACAAATGGATCATTGAATAGGCCAGGATGGTGTACGGTCCAATCAATACGCTATCTAGAAAATTTGGATTAACTTGGTCGGATAATCCACATCCGCCAAAATAAAAACGTCATATCCAAAATTCGCAAACGTCCATTACTAAGCTTTATGAAAGCATTACCATATCTTCACTTGGTTATCTCTAACTGAACATGGAGCAGATTGGTCGGATGGATACTATCCAATCCACTTTCAACCTAGTATCCGACAAACTTATTTATTATGTGTTTCATATATATCCTTATACTAATTAACATACTCGAGTTCAAAATTACTTATCGAAACTCATCTTACTTTTAATCAATTTTACCTTTTTAGTTTCGAAGACACTTTCAAAGTCAGCCTAGGGCGAGTGAATCCGGTTTAATTGAGAGCCAACAGATTTTTTAGTGGTATTCCTTCTCGAGCTCCAATTCATTCTGTTAAGCTCCCGTTAATGAGATGCATGGAAAGATGGAATGGGAGGAAATGCAGTCCAGCCAGGAGATTTGGACAAATATACTTTAACTCAAGAGATAACCTACAAATGACAAAACAAAACCGAAAAATGTCTTTTTTTTTCCAATTTTGCGTCATTCGATTTCCAGACGCCAAAAAAAGAGAGAGTAAAGAGAGTCCCACGTCTTGCGTCGGCATCTTTACTGAAGCTCCCCTCTTTCCCTCGCCTGCTGACACGCCTCGCCGCTCGCCGCCGCTCGAGCTCGGTTTGCTTTCCGGCGCCCGGCGTCCATGGCGGCGGCGGAGGGCGCCGGAGAAGAGGTACAAGTATCAACCAATCTCTCTTCTTTGTTTGTTTGGTTGTTTCTTTCGTGGGGGTGGATTGATTTTTCGGGAGTCTAAAGATAGCATTTTTTGTAGCCGAGCAGCCGCCTGGATTAGCCAGGCAGAGGCGCCCAAGATTCCGGCGATCTGTGGCCACCGGAGACATGGACGGCGCCGGCGGCGGCGGGGAGCGGGGGCCTCCCCACGAGTACGTCCTCGCGCTCCCTGTCATGGCGTCGCTCGCCGTCGTGGCTTGCCACCTCGGCGTCTCCGTCCCCCGCAAGCCGCGGAGCTGCCTCCCCCGCGCCGTGCCCATGGGGTGGTGGTCGTTCAGGCTCCCCGTCCTCCCCCCGCCGCCGCCGCCGCTGCATGCGGTCAAGAAGGAGAAGGAGGAGGAGGAGGAGGAGGCGAGGGGGACGCGGTGCCCGCCGCGCGTGGTCGTGGCCCTGCTTCTCGATCCCGCCGCCGCCGCCGCCACGGGCAAGAGGCCGCCGAAGAGGGCGAGGAGGTGCCTGAACTGCGACGCGATGGAGACGCCGCAGTGGAGGTCGGGGCCGATGGGGAAGAGCACCCTCTGCAACGCGTGCGGCGTCCGGCTCAGGGCGGTGGGCACGCTGCTGGACCGCCGGCCGGCGGCGAGGACGATGGCCGAGCCTCTCCCGAGGCCGGAGAGCCCCGAGTCGCCGCCGGACGGCCCGATCTGGGAGCCCAGCCACAGGCCGTCGCCGTCGCCCGACATCTACCTGGTCAGGAAGACGCCGAAGCCGGTAAGGCCGCCTCCCAATAAGAACCACCAGCCTTCGCCTTCGCCATCACCGGCGCCGGCGGCGAAGGCGAAGGCGAAGAAGCCGAAGCAGAAGAAGAAAAAGAAGAGGAGCTGCGTGCACTGCGGCTCGACGGAGACGCCGCAGTGGAGGGAGGGGCCGACTGGGCGTGGCACGCTGTGCAACGCGTGCGGCGTGCGGTACCGGCAGGGGAGGCTGCTGCCGGAGTACCGCCCCAAGGGGAGCCCCACCTTCTCGCCGTCGGAGCACGCCGCCAACCACCGCCGGGTGCTCCAGCTTCACCGCCAGCATCGCCAGAACAGCAGCTTCCCTCCTCCTCCGCCGCCGGCGCCGCCGCCCAAGACGGTCGACGAGCACCAACCGGTCGCTCCGTCGCAGGAACAGCCGGCTGACATACCGCCACCGCAGGAAGAGCTGGTAGACGTGCCGGCCGCCGCCAACGCCGGTGGCGGCATCGGCGAGGCGACGAGCGCGCTGGACGCGCTGCTGTTGGACGGGCCGTCGGCGCCGCTCATCGTGGACGGCGACGACGATTTCTTGGTTAGTTAGGTAGCCCAAAGAGGAATAATTTCAGCTGAGATGAGAAGAAAAAAAATACTAGTTTTTTCGTTTGATTTTTCGGCAAACAGTTTTACCATCTTTCATTGTGAATACTCTCGTCTTGGAAAATCGATCTTTGCGTGAAAATCTCGCTAAATCTCTCACCGAACTTAACGATTTTTTAAAAAAATTCTTGTGCTGATGAAATTGATTCTAAGGATTAATAGGTTTTTCTGGGTGTGCCAAATTTTGCTGCACTTGCCATATTTTTACTTTAGCTCAACTCAGTAGTAGATTATTGGTAACATTTCCAGTTATTGGCGTGGAGATTTTACAACCACAAAAAGAATTCAGGTCGATCTAGGTTGATGTATATGTAAAAAAAGACTACAGATTCAGAGATGATTTTAGATTTGGAGTGTGTCAAGATAATTAAAACTAGCATGGAACCTCCACATGTGCTTTTGTGATAAATATATAGATTTCCGATACTATAGTTTACATATATATGTTTCGTCGTAAATTCGATGCCATCAGTCCATGTATAGATTTGCAATAGTATGGCTTAAATCTGCATTCGGTGACAATTTTGTTCAAGCATATATAGCCTTGTTCAATTTACTCTAAACATGATCACTACAATGTGTGTTATACGAAACATGGAAATGGTCCTGGTTGCACTTTTTGCCGGAATCCTGTTTCGATAGTTCGAATACAGAATACTACTACAATTTGCAACATAAAGCATGGTAGTAGTAGTATGTACATGAGAGACAAATTGGGCAAGACTGTGTGTGTGAGCTTCACTTTCTTCAGATAGGAGACAAATCGGGCAAGACTGCTGTGTGTGAAATTCAGAACATTTCATTCTTCTTCGGATAGCTAGATTCCCCGGACATAGGCCTAAGCCTAGTATGCTTCTAGTACTACTGTTTGTAGACTTCCAGATTGCCCACTCGTGAAATGGTGATGCTTCTGCTGCCCACTGCAATCTGTCAGACTGTCAGTTCAGACTTCTGTCCCATCAGACATGGTGAGATGAGGTGCCAAGTGGCCCCACCGTGCCCACGTGGATGCTGTCGCTCCACCTCAGCCTGGCTGTGCCCTCAAGGCTCCTTGTACATTGGGAGCACACCGTTGCTTCGGGAGGACACGGCCACGTTAAGGCTATCCCCAATCCTTACTATCATTCAATTTTCATAGCGTTAAATACATTGTCACGTAAGTAAAAATCTTATGGAGCAAGAAAGTTAATAAAAAAAAAGAAAAAAGACGAAGAAACCATGTCTCATAAAAAAAACCATCTCTACATAAGAACCAACGATAAAAACAAAATTATAGGTGGATAAAAGGAAAGAAAGGAGAGATGATTGGATGATAATTTAATTTGAAGACACTATCCATTGAATACATAGTTTCTACTTATAGTGTCTATATAACATGACAAGTATGGAAACTACTTGATAGTTTCTGGGTTGAAAATAGCCTAATGGGGTAAACCATGGCCTAAAACAGGTGTGCAGTTTTAGGCCATTCATATTGCGGTGAGGTGGCGTTCAACCCTAACATGCCACGATTGCAAAAGCTTGCCACCTTGCACTTTTCGGCTTGAAGATGGAGCCCCTTGTACCCTGGGCAGAAGACGATCACCCCAACCTCGAGAGTGGCGAGGGGGTCCCTAGGGCTACGCGCTGCGGGAGCTCGGTTCCTCCGAGCGTAGCCTGGGCGCCCATGAGCTGCCATCTTCACCAAATAGTCGACCGTTGTCGTCCGCTGAGCTCCACCGCTGCCTGTCGCCCATGGCGCGCCCCGACGCCCATCGCACACCGAGCTCCGTCGGCTTCGTCGCACTTCGCCACCTGCCACCCGACTGTCGTCGCATCCGCCCGCCGCAGCCAGATCTGCGCTTCCGGAGCCAGATCCACGCCGCGTCACGCTTGACCACCACCGTTGTCGCCTAGGCTCCGCCGCGTCTGCCTAAGCGCCATCGCGTCAGACCGCCGGAGAGAGAGAGGGAGGGAGTGTTGGAGAGGTGGAGAGAGGGAGGGAGAGGCAGAGAGAGGAAAGGGCGGGCGAGGAGAGGGATAGAGAGAGAGGCGAAGAAAGGAAAGGGAGAGAGGGTGGCGGAGAGACCAAGGAGGATTCAGAGTTTACTGTGTTTGTGGGTCTCATTTGGAGTAGCCTCCGCTGTAAAAGAAGTGGTTTACGTGGTAGTTTCATTCACGTGGCATATGGACGTGCACCCTGCAATGTGAATGGCTTTAGGAGAATATGCTGTTTGAGCATTTCATTGTCACTTGGATGAAGGAGTGAGGGAAAAGAGGCAATAACAGTAGCACTAAGGGTATTCATAGTACAAAGGATCTCCATCAAGAATCCTTAGGACCCAACTAGGATAAAACCATCCATCTAAAAAGAACCACATCCCACGTGTAAGTGGTTCTAACTGATTCTCAGTTTTTCATGTCATCCCCTATATATGTCTATTTTGACAATATATTTTTTTTATTTATATAGAAGTCCATATTTTTACAATAAAGATCCTAAAATAAACAAGTAATACTAAATCTACTCCACCCCCACTCCATCTGGCGACCTACTCCTTTGGACCCCTCCACCACAGTTGGCGTCGTGCTCCTCGCCTCCCCATCCAGCGCGATGCTTCCCCTCCCCGCTTCGCGTCGATGACGTACTCCTCTCCCCCTCCACCACCGCCTGCGCCATGCTCCTCTCCCCCTCCACCAACACAGCATTTCCCCTCCCCCGTCGGCACCGTTCTCCTCTCCCTCCCTTGGCATGTCGTGCTCTTCTTATGCGGCAGCCACCTATGGAGCTTGGGCGCCACGTGGAGAAGCTCGAGTGGCGTGGATCCGGCGGGAGCTCAACGATGCAGCGTGGAGGAGCTTGGGCGTCCCGGATCGCTACGAGGAACATAGAGCTCGGGCAAGATTTGACTTGGCTTTCCCAAGGCACATGCCCGCCATGGCTTGCTCTATTTTCTGACAAAGTCATTCTATCCTGCTGAAGATACGTGGGTCCTGGTGAAACTACTCTTCCCCATCTATCCCACCTGCACATAAGCAGTACGCCTACGTGACAAGTTAAAACCACTTGCTATATGTAGATGCACTGTAAATGCACTAAATCACAAGGTGACAAAGTGAGTGAAAAGCGTTTAGGGCAGGCAGGCGTTAAACATGGGGGGTGGCAATGCAACTATGCAAGCAGCACACACTTCTTGACAAGATTCCAAAAATGGTTGAAATTTGTGAATATTCTTACATGGCCAAAGACAAGGTAACTCTACATTGTATATATGGTAATGTCGGAAACGAGGATTTAGAGTTTATATGGTGGATTAATGATGAGGTTAATATGGAAATTTGATTTTCTAAGTTCAAATCCTTTTTGGGTTGAAGTAACAATTACTCTATTCTATCCGTTATGTATTGTAAAACTTTCTATTATCCATAGGGTCGATGTATACACGTTTAAATTCATTATTATTTATATAAATATAGATAGAATCAAACAATCATATGATATAGAAAAGAGAGTAGTAAGACCAAAGTAGTAGACAGCTCACACCAATGGCCCAGTCCCTCTCATCATCCCCAACAAAAATCTCACAACCCTTAAACAATCGAAGCAGAGTAAACCGTAGAATTTATAAATATAGTTTTATAAAACCATAGTTTGTGAGGGCCAATAAGGCGATATGAAGGGACGCATGAAAGCTGTACCATCTTGAAAACCATGTTCAACAATCCCATGCAAAATTCACTTATCACAACTCAATGACGAAGACAGAATGATTGAATGAAGTCTCATGCTCCCATTGCATTGCGAGTTATTTGCTTATTCACCAGATTACAGCACTGTCTAGCCAGACCCAAAAAACTGTGCATAAATAAGATTCAGATCGTCGCCAGCACCACCACAACGAAAAAGAATGGCACCACAAGGGGCAAACCTCCCTTGGATACATATGTTTTTTTTTTCACGACCCAACAGAAGAACATAAACTAGACAGAATAAACCCCTAGAGCTCAGCTTGTAGTTTCAGGAATATGAAACAAGAACCCACTAAGGGTTGCGTGTTGAAGCAATATGCCTAATCGGCACGAGATTGGCCGGCACGAGACGATAGGATGATGCCGACAATGAGGCCATAGAGAGCAAGAGCTTCAGCGAAAATGAGGATGAGGATCATGCCCACAAACAGCTTTGGTTGCTGAGCATTCGCCCTGGAGACAAAGAATGTAATTAGAAAGGAGTAATAAAAAATTATAATGCTAGAACCACATGTTTTCACTAGCAGAGAAATTTAAAGCTTCAAATAACTCCTGCCATAGTAGTGTGCTACTCTAAACAGGGTTTCTCTGACACAACTATCCAAACTATTTTAGGTGTGGATGTGGAAACCCTCAAGTGATGAACTCTTAACATGGAAATAAATTAAGCCTTGTACTTTGTTGGAATCATCAAATAAGCTAGAACAGAGGTAACAATTTACAAAATACCAAAACATCATATAGGTGAAACAGAATACAGATAGGGTACCATATCAAACTGCAAACTTAAAATAAGATAGAGAAAATAGATGTGAAAGCAAAAGTTGAAATAACAGCATAAATCAGCAATATAGACAATATATTGTGCTGCTAAACTGGATAATCTACCTAAAAAAGAAAAGAATTTATGGAAGAGACGGGACTCTTTTATTCAGATTTGTATGAATTAGAAAATTAAAAAAAAATGTCTATTTTACTCCACCGAGCTATTTCATTGGAGCACTTAGTCCCCTAAACTATTTTTTGGCTCATTTTACACCCAAACTATTAAAAATGATTCAGTTTACTCTCTAATGCTACTTCTATTTTTTGTTTCTCTTCATATTAGTCATAGTTTGCACTGAAATTTTGATAGGATGATAGATGCATTACAACTTACGTCTCACCAATCTTTTAGAATTTTCAAACTGTTTACATAGGTTGGAAGTACCTTAGGTTGATTTATACATCAATGGTTTAAGGTTCAGGCAAATAGTCACGAAAAAATGAAAATGTTTTTAGGGGTTAAGTGGTCCAATCAATTAGTTTGAGGGAGTAAAATGGACCTTTTTTCTAAAAAAAAAAACAGCTTAAAATACAACTTATGGCTCTAAAAAAAGGGAAAAAGTCCATTTTACTCCCCCGAACTATTCCATTGGAGCACTTAGTCCCCTAAACTATTTTTTTAGCTCATTTTACACCCCAAACTATTAAAAACAGGTTACTCTCTAACGCTACTTCTATTTTTTGTTTCTGTCCATATTAGTCATAGTTTGCACTAATATTTTGATAGGATGATAGATGCATTACAACTTACGTCTTGCCAATCTTTCAGAACTTTTCAAGCTGTTTACATAGGTTGGAAACACCTTAGATTGATTTAAACATCTACATTTTAAAGTTCAAGCAAATAGTCACGAAAAAATGAAAATATTTTAAGGGGTTAAGTGGTCCAATCAATTAGTTTGAGGGAGTAAAATGGACCTTTTTTATAAAAAAAAATCAGCTTAAAATACAACTTGTACTAACAATAACAATAAAAGAAATGTTATGAAGTGGTGAAGTGAAATATTTTCAATAGTTTAGGGGGTAAAATGAGCCAAAAAAATAGGTTAAGGGGTTAAGTGGTCCATTCAATTAGTTTGGGGGGAGTAAGATGGACTGTTTTCATTAGAAAAAGCTCCCAATATACCAGATATAATGTTCATGTCGGATATCTAAAGAGCCATATAAATATTGTGGAACATTTCACATATTTTGGTCCTCGGTGGATAAATATGTAGAATGATCTTATTGGAAACACCTAAGGAATTTGGGGATTAATACTGTGATCAATTGTGCCAACATCCTTAGCTCTGTTAGAACAATAAGACCAAAGGTTTAAATTCACGGTTTGACAGCCTTGTCCTAAAAAAGCTAAAGTGCTCTGAAGCCTGAAATTTAACTGATTGGACCATGATTTAACACACTCAAGCTAATTGTTTGTTTGACACTGATAGCAGCAGTACAAGTAGTCTGTTAGTTAAATAAAACATACCCTTTTTTAACACACAAAAATGTGAATCTGACATATCAATGTTAACCGGCAAGCACAAGACAGAAGCTCCAGAAAAAGTAGAGTTTTGTCATATCTGGAGTATTCACAAAAATCTAAAACATATACAACTAGCAACTTGAAGCTCTAAAAAATTTCGTTTAAGTATTCATTCACATAAACAAGTATGCACTTGCAAATGTAATACTTCACTTATAGTTTGCTACGCATATCATATCCTAATCTAATCGGATGGAGCCACATTAACAACAAGCAAATTAACTTTAGTAGCAACTAGCAAACCAAAGCCAATGGCAATTACAGCTAATGAATATTGATACTCATTATACAACAAGGGAAGATAAAGCACGCGGTTTTCTACCTGACTCCGGCATCACCAACAATGCCAATGGCCATTCCGGCAGCAAGACCAGCAAGACCACAAGCGAGTCCAGATGAGAGGTGCGCGTAGCCATCGAAGAGGTAGTAAGGCTTGGCCTTGGGGTTGATCCCTGTGCTGATGATGACGGCGATGATGAGACCGTAGATACCGAGCACACCAGCCATGACCACGGGCACGATGGACTTCATCACCAGCTCCGGCCGCATCACACCCATGGACGCCACCCCGACGCCGCTCTTGGCCGTCCCGTACGCTGCCCCCATGCCTGCAGCCACCCAGAGATCTCGTCAGAATCGCATCGTGGCTCCAATACGAGCTTTTCTCAGATCAGATCGGATCGAAGCGCGCAGCACGCGGATCACGGCGGATCGGAGCAGCCCGGAAGCTCCAGTGCCCCGCGAACCTCTCATTCTCTCATGGAATCGAGCGCCAAGAAGAAAAGATCGGGGATTTCGCAAGTCCAGACCAGCGCGGAGGCGAGAAAGGAGAGGGAGGGGGAGAGAGAGAGAGAGAGAGAGCGTACAGGAGAAGACGAGCGCGGAGGCGGCGCCGAGGAAGCCGAAGAAGGGAGCGGTCTCATCGCCGCTGAACACCGACGACATCTTCGCCTCCTCTCCTGGTCGTCTGCCGCTGCGACGGTGAGCCCGCAAGCTCTCTCCGGTCGCCGCGAGCAAGGGACGGGTCGAACGAGAGCGAGCTCGTGGGATTGGGATTGGGATTGGGCTCTGGTGATCCGATCTGAGGAGATGGGGAGCTTCGATTTGGGGGGCTCGAGGTTGAGGAAGACGGGAGGGGGGCAAGCCGCGAGGTCGTGTGAGGAAGAGAAAACGAGAGGCGCACGCCGCGGCGTCGTTGGGTTTGGACGGTTTTGCCCCTCGTGACGTAGGCAGGCAGGCACGGCTGTGGTTGCCTCAGTGTGGAGGGGTACTATTGTCCAATGTTAGGAAGAGAGAGCCCAAAAGGATGTTTTCCTCTGCTCCTCCGTCTGTCCTAAAATACTCCTTCGGTCATTTTACTGCTGATTTATTATGAGATATTGAGATATACTATATTAATATTTATTATTTTATATATTTATTGAAAATAGATTTAATAAATAGATCAAGTAAAATATATATTGTTTATTCATTTTGATTTTCAAAGTGAAACATTCAAAGCTACAATGTATCTGAAGTTTAATAGTTATGGCTCCCATAGGAACACATGATTTTTGCTTTATTTTTCTTATACATTTATCCACTTTATTTAAAATTCCTCCATTACACACTTAAAACTAAGATCTAGGCATGAGGGGGTCCACTTAAATGGTGATTATAATTAAAAAAACGTAAAAACTTTATAACTTTTAGGGCTTCTCATATGTAATGTGTCATATCAGTGTAAAATCATATGACAATACATGGATAGGTAGATAGCTTTCATATTTTAGTTAACTCTTTTGGGTATTATGCAAACAGATCATAAAGATGGCAATATCATATGAGTTAAATTCGTATCAATGTTTTCTACTCGTCCAACCATAAGTGTACATGTCAATTTGTTTTTGGATTACGCAATAGTACTACAAAAAGGTATAACTTACCTGGTTATGTTTTTTGGGTGGAACCTCCTCATCAAGATTCTAAATTTGATACAGGTTTTCATATTTATAACCAATTATTCTTTCATATAAACAATTGCGGTGACATCTCATAAAGATATTTACTCATTTGTCACTCTTACATTTAGCATTTAACTTTTGTCTATGACATATAAATTCAGAACTCACTTGTCATAAACACAGGACGATAAATTATTAAAGTAGTTATGATAGCATTAGTAGTAGTAAATAATTGAATGCCATCGTGCCATAACGAGATAGGATGAACCATATCTGACACTATTGCCCTTGTGAAGGAGACGTATTTACCGGGGGCACTATCGTCAACTCGCAAAGTGATTTTTATTGGGGATACTTGTCGCCACGTCCGTGGTTTGTCCCTGCGCCCACGTGTATGTGCGGCCACCGCGCTGAACAGTCCACCGACATGGCCCCACATGCCAGTGGCCCACATGCAGCCGATGCTGCAAAAATCCTAATCATTTCCTTTTTTTTTGTCCTCCTCCAGTAAACTTGCTAAATCGTACTACTACATTTATGTGCTAAGTACACTAGACGAATTTTCATATATATATTTGCATCTATCGTACAGAAAGTATTTGCTCATATAATGCATGCATTTAACTCATTTTTTTGTTCCCACTAATCATCAGTGTCTGCACTTGGATCTAATTTTGCTCTCTTCCTTCTGATCATATACGCTACCAACAATTTGTGTCGTTGGGAATTCTTCCGCGAACTGAAAATTGATTCTCTTCAATTTCGGAGACTTGATCGAATCAACGAGCTGAACTTTCTGAATTCTGATAGATATATACATACGCGGGCTACTCTTTCTTGAGGAGATCATAGAATACTGTAGGCTTCATGTAGTTCTTCTTGCATGCCTCCTGTAGATCAAACCCAAAAAAAAAAAAAAATTGCCAGCCTGAGTAATCGATCAGCAAGCACAACCCAGGTTTCACTTCCAAACAAATGCAGATGTCTGTAGTTCTTCAGACAGGATGCTGTTTATACATTCTGATAGAGTAAATGTTTCGTTTGTGTTTTTTTACTTGCCTGCATTGCGAATGCTATGTGGAGCAGAGTCGCTTCTGACCACGGCCTGCCGATGAACTGGAGACCAATCGGCAACCCGGCTCTGTCATACCCAACCTGAAGATTGATCACTGGTTAAATTCTTCTTGTCTTAAGCACAGTTTGAGTTCTTGATGCAGAAAGGTATAAACAAGCTCAGGTATATGTTACCATGACAGTAATGGCCGGCAAACCGAGGAAGTTTCCTGCAATCGAGTACCTGACCAGCGCGGCTTTGATCGAAAAGGCATGGGGCTCAATTAGGATACATTGTACTAGGTGTGAAGTTAGTGACCTTTGTTTCTTATGAATTTTGATTCATTACCTCCGTTTATGTAGTCGAGTTCTCCGCTTTCGAGCGCGTCATTTTGCAGCTTGTAGGCAGTCACACTGCAGAAAGATTTAGTAAGGAAGGATGAACATAATCTAGTGAAAAAATGAACATAATCTAGTGAAAACAAAGCAAACATGCAAATTTTTTAAACATGCACATTACGACATTTATACTTTTCAGAATTCTGAAACGGCTACTGTAGCTTATCATGACAACTTTGCAGGTGCCGAGAATTGCTTTGCAGATTGATGGGTGAGAAATATTTAATGCCAGGTGATGCATGTGAGATTATCTGAATAGAATGGATAGAGAAGAAACATGACAATACCCGGTCATTGGTGAGACAATCACATCTGCTGACTTGAATATCTCCTTGTGGAAGTACATCTGACGATTCCTGAAAACATGGATAGCAGTTTATCACCAAGGTTTGTAAACACTGAAGCACTCAATTGTCATTTTTTACAAGATATTCTCTTGTGTTGATGGCTTCATCTTTCAAATATCAACTCACCGAAGTCGTTGTGAATTCAGATAAGCTCTACTGCTGAAGGAACCATACACGCTCAGTGCTACCCTTACATCCCAACCGATTTCAGATCTTCTCCTAACATAATTCACGCAATGCAATGTCAGTTAATCCGCAGGTTTGATGCATCAAATGCACAAAAAGGACACTATGCAAACTACTCACAGTTTATCGAGATATTTAGCAAGGGAAGCTGTACACTCTGAACCGATTGTCACATAGTGCGCAAGGCGCATCTCCTCGATCTCCGGTATGGTCACATCCAGAGTCTTATAGCAAGAAAAAAAATCAATGAGATCGTATTCCTTTAAACCGAATGACTGATCATGGAGTTCATGACAAAATTGCTGGCAAAATTGTCCGTGCTGATTTAGGACTTCAACCACAGAATCTTCCTTACCTCCCAACCATAGTGTGCATGCAGAGTCTGAAGAGCTTTGTCACAGCAGCTCCTGATTTCCTCTGCACTGTCATTAAACCACTGTTTCCAGCGCACATTTAGTACAAGGTCACAGTTAAATCATGCCAAATTTATTTGCTCACTTCACTTGTGCAATAGTCTCGCTGACCTTTGCATATTTTGCAAGCTTGATGTTCTTGATGGAGAGTGAAGACTTCAGCAAGGGCAGATTCAGCTCAGGCTATAAATAAAAAGACACCAACTTTGTCAGGAATTCAATATCACTTAATCAGTCATCACAGAAACTGTAAATCAGCAAGTACTTATTAGGGTCTCAAGTTACCCGCAAGTAAGAAGGCTGAGACTGATCAACGATTGCTGAATATCTGGAATCAAGAACCGAAAACATCACAAGATTTTAACTTCGTTTCTTTCAAAGCACGCATTGTACAATGTATGTTAATGCGATCAGGTTTACTTCACTCCAACAAAAAAATAACTCGAGATACCAAATCGTTTCTACTATTGGATCTAGCTGAGTGAGATGTATACTGTTAGATCCAACGATCAGAAATGATTTGGTATCGTAAGATATCGGTACTCGAGGTATTTTTTTTTTACCGAAGCAAATCTCTAATGCAATGATTAAGATGGATTTGTGGAAGTAATTAAGAGGTGTAGTGTCACTGACGCGACTGCGGCATCCTCGACCGTGCCAGCCAGGATCCCCGGCATTCCGACCGTCCAGTTCAGCGGGAGAACTCCGGCGTTCGACAGCCGGCCCGCCGTCGGCTTGAAGCCCACCACGCCGCACAGCGCCGCCGGCATACGGACAGATCCTGCAAGACACGGCGGCGCCAGGGGGCGCCGGCGTCAGTGTGGCCGGCATGCACGGACAGCAGATCGAGAAGCGGGAAGAGGTACGCTTTTACCTCCTCCGTCGACGCCGAGGGCGACGGGGCAGAGGCCGGCGCAGACGGCGGCGGCGGAGCCGCTGGAGGAGCCGCCGGAGACCCTGCCGGGGTTGTAGGGGTTCCTGGTGGAGCCGTGGTGCGGGTTGATGCCGCTGGTGCCGGCGCCGATCTCGTGCATGTTGGTCTTGCCGGCGAGCACCGCGCCGCACGCGCGCAGCTGCGCCACCACCGCCGCGTCCGCGACGCACGGCCGCGCGCGCCCCAGCCACCGCGTCCCGCCTGCATCACCACCGTCCGATCTTCATCTCACCGTCCAAATTTAATCACAGCATATACAGCATTGTCTCCATTCAAAATAAAGATTTTTTTTTCTCATCCTTAAAGAATTAAATATATTAAGATGTCATATTTTTCAATGTAAAAATTTAATACCTAAGATACCAAAATTTTACATTTTTGGTATCTTAAAGTATTTTTTAAGAACGGTAAAAAAGTACTCTAAACTATTAGCATTTTCTTTTGCGTTTTTCAAGATGTAAATGGATATCTGTCCATCCAAATTTAATATTAAAATCCGTACATTGATTGTATAAAACATATAGAAATGTTTATAATTTAAAGCGGATGGGTAATTATTACAGCACACAATTAACCTGTGGTTGGGTAGTGCAAACAGTCGATCTCGTCCTTGACGGCGACCAGTATCCCGTCCATGGCAGACAGTGGTGTCCCTGCGATTAATGTCGAATTAACAGCAGATTAGTACATGTAATTACCACAAGATTCTACTGCACCGCATTGTAAATTATTTTCAGGTGTCTGAACTCCGGTGATGCATAATTCTCCCTGTAATTTTAGTAACGATCGTTCAAGATGGCAGAAGTGATGTTTCAATCCAAATGGCTTTATTTTGTCACAATTTTTTCATGGTTCATAAGGAATATTGTCCATTTCTATGTAGATTTGCATCTAAATGTGATCACCAACAATCCTAAGAACTAGACTGGACAGGCCAGCCATAACTCTGCAACAGCCCTGATTGACCTGCAACCCAATCGAATACAAGCTAACAGCTAACGGATCGATCGGCTACGCAATGAATGCTTGTCTCCACGGCCGTCTTTACAGTTGGATCAAAACTCCCTGTCAGGCTGTCACTGTTTCCTGCAAGTGATCTTAACCTGAATGTGGCATTTGACATTTGGGTATGCTAATTGCAAACATTAACCTTTCTTCTTGATAAATCCTGGTGCCTTTCTCTTGTTCAGAGAATTCATTGCAGCCGGCAGAATTCATTGCAGCAGCCTCCTTTCCTTTCTGTCTTTCCTCATCTTCCCATTGTGGATCAACCATGATGCATTTTTATTCAGAGATGTCAAAACAGAAAAAACTCAAGAAATTCTTTGGACTTATATATGTAGTACACTGATGCTGCCTGCCTGGTTGTTACCAAGTGGGTACAAAAAGTTTGGTTGGCTAAAGGTCAAAACTGAAAGGTGGTGAGTTGGTTGAGAGGGACACTTTCAGGCCACTCCTGTGTGCTGCTACTGCTGCTGATAATTGCACTGATCTTGCTTCTGATATTGTTACTGTCAACTTTTCTTTTGATAACTAATGAGTACTATCCAGTGTAAAAGAATGTTTTTTTACCTCTCTGGTATCTCAGGGTGGACTCCTCAGCCTGCCTGATGATGTCTTCAGGGTTGTAGCTGATGAAGAAGGCCATGCTGAGGCCTGGGCTTGAGCACTCCCTCACTGCATCCAGGAACCTCTTTGCAACCTACAACAAAGTTGCTGTTCTTGATCATTTCTAGCCTTGCAATTTCTAGTTTTTGTTATCATATGTTGCAATTGTCAGTAACTACTAACTAACTAAACCTAAATGTATTTTCACATGAGTACAAGACAATTCAGTTACTAGTCAAGGAAAGAGACTTGTAACCATATTATTAGGCCTAATAACTATGAATCTTTTTAAGTTGAGTACAATGCAGCCATGCAAGATCACAAAACCTGAACAGGAGTGGTCTCCCCTGAGCTGTACGCCCTGTTGAAGTCCCTGATCGTCCAGCGCTTGAGGCTCGACGACGGCGAGCCGGCGAGGGTCGACTCGAGGCTCGCCGGGAGGCAGCTGATGGCCTCCTGGACGCGCTCCGGTGGCGACAAGTCCGGCTTCGTCAGGCACACATTCTGCTCCGGAATGTCTGCAGAGGATCCATCGATCAACAGTGTCGTTGTTTTGCGTCAGATGAGATCAATCGAAGAAGAAGATTTTTGTTGTCAGAGCAGGAAAAAAGTTTGCAGAGTTCAGAGAAGTGCAGAGAACCTTCCCAGCTGTGTGTTGCAGTGAACAGTGGAGGCTCTGGGATTTCGGCATCCTGCACAAGCTGCAGATGAACAGTGTGGGTTAGTTCACAAGTTCACGACATACAGAAAGCTGTGTCAAATCAGAGAAATTATTCCTGACACTGCTCCTAGGAATCGCAAAACAGTGCCACTTGCTGGTTTGCACTAAGCTGAAATGAAAAGTTGAGAAGAAGATATCTTTTTCAGGTGGAACTCTTCAGTTCTCACTGAATTGTCAGACGACGCGATCAGAATTCAGAACTAAAGGAGAAATTTTTATCTGAAAAAAAGGGAAAACTTTTCAGGAGAATTGGAGCGCTGCTGCACCTTGTTGATGAGATTATCCTTCTTCAGGATGTAAAGCACCATCGGGCCGATGATTGGCATCTCAAGAATCCACACGAAGATCTTCACCAGGAGCCCGGCTACCCGAGGAGCTGAAGAACAAGAAACCAGAAAAAGCAAGAAGAAAGAAAGAAAGAAAAGAAAAATTCAGGCTCCAACCTCACGAAGAACAAAGTTCCGAAACCAGAATTCAGAATTCGCCGCTGAACTCAAGACCAAGCTCCAAGAACTGAGCCCAGAATCTCGAACGAGACTGAGGCAAGAGAAGCAAACCTTTCACGTTGGGGCTGATGTAGAACTCGTCGCTGTCAGGGCCGAGATTGACCTCGGCGGCCGGCCTGTACACCTTGGCGGCCATGGACGGCAACTTGGGGGGGGGGGGGGGGGGGGGGGGCAAAGAGACGCTCTCTCTGAACTCTGAACAACAACAACGACTGCTCCTCCCTTCCCTGTCTGATCAGCACCAAGAATTGGTACCTTTTATACGACGACAAGACCCAAGATGAACGGCAAAAACAAAGAGAAAAGGTAATTTCTTGGTGAAGAATTAACTAATCAGAGAGGAGGAATGGACAAACTGATATATAGATGGTGATAGAGAGAGAAATGTGTGGCTTTGGACTGTGCATGATATATACACGCACAGACACAGTGATTGGTGTGTCTGTCAGTGTGCAGCAGAGAGAGAGAGAGAGAATTGAGAATCAGCGAAGTTTCTTGTTGAAGTTTTGGCGGGGATCCTGGGAGGAACGGTTGCTTGGTTTCCAACGGTGGCTTCTTTTTCTCTGTCCCTCTGCCTTGGGTGTTTCTCCCAGTAGACCCTGTTTTAATTAGTCGGTACGAAAAAATAGTAACAGATTACTATATGATTAATTAATTATTAGCTATAAAAATTAAAAATAGATTGATCTGGTTTTTAAATTAGCTTTTTCTATAAAAAAAATTTTTAAAAAAATACCGTTTAACAGTTTGGGAAGCGCGTACGA